>NW_006442484.1:19373030-19384959 GCF_000325575.1 Pteropus alecto
CATGTTTTTTGTACTGAAAGTTTAATTATAAAAGAAATACATTTGAGGAGTTATAAGCATGCAATAATTATGATCAAAACAGTAAATAAATTATCAATGATTATATGAGCTAACATTCCTGAGTTCAAATACAAGCAGTGCTTGAAAATCACAAATTTGATGCACAAAGATAGTGGTGCCTCAGTAAGCTATTCTCAAAGATTTAGGTCAGGACACTGACTGCTGTAGAATTGAATGTGTCTCCAGCATTTAGAGAATCAGAGGCAACATAGATATTATGATTTAGCTCTTCCTCAGATCATTTTAATCTGCTGTTAAAATGGGCATATTTTCAAAGCAAAATTAATGACATGAATTACACTGTGTACATGATTACACCACTATATTTTCTTTTCTGGTTTTCTCAAGCATATCGCATAAGTTATTTCATTATTTCTATTTTCAAATTCTCTATTTTTTTTTTAATTTTCCCAGTCAAAACCCATAAAGAATTTCATGTTTCTATTTCCTAAATTTCTGAGCATTTTTGATCCATAAAGTCAAAGCCTATCAAGAATATTTGCTATTTCTATCTTCTAATTCAGGTGGTGGTTGGAGGATTAGACCAGGGATCTACAAACCTTTCCTCTAACGAGCCAGATCATAACTATTTTAGGCTTTGTAGGTAATACATTCTTTATTGCAGCTATTCAACTCTGCATTATAGCATGAAAGTAGTAATAGACAATATAAAACGGAATAAGAATGGCCCCGTTCTGATAAAATTTTATTTATGAATGATTCAATTTAAATTTCTTGAAATTCCATGTGTCAAAGAATATCTTAATTTTTTTTTTTTCAAACATTCAAAAATGTAAAAACCATAGGCCTTTAAAAAGCAAGGCACAGGACAGATTTGGGCAGCAGATCATAGTTGCCAAGCTCTAGTTTAGGCAACACAACATTACAGAAATTAAATGAGACTTCCAGACCAAATATAAAAAGTATATTACTACACCAAAAGTATTCTTAGAAAAAAATAATATATGCTACAGATAAGTTAAACTAGGCTACTTAATGAAACGAGATTTAAATCCTGTTTTTTGCTTAATAGACCATCAACAATTTATCACATATATTACTTTGCTTAGTCCTCTTTTCCTAAAGACAAAGAAATGGAGACTCAAAAGCATTAAGTAATATATCCAAAAATCACATAACTAATATCTACTACAAATCTAAGAGGAGAAAAAAGCCAAAATCCTGTAAAAATTTAACACGTTGGGGAGTATGCAAGTCATTTTTGTATAACAACCACAAAAATGTTATGCCCTCACATTGACTGACATATACAAAATTGGTCCCTTTCAAACATTATCATCCTGAACAGATATGTTTATAAGTGTATTAGACTGTACTTTCTAATTTAGATTTTAAAGAGAAATTCAAATGTACTCATATATGTATATATAGTTATTACTTGGATTCTTTACTTTTTCCAAATTTCCTGTTAAAACTCTCTTGTGCTCATAGATTAAGTTGCCAATACCATTCTTCTGAATGTAATATTAAAATAATATGTCAGAGGTGATGAATCATTCTATAATCTTAGTTCTCACAAAGATAAGTATTTGTTCTTTAATATATAAAGAACACCATGGTAGTTGGTATAAAATGAAAATAAAATATATACAGAACATCCTATGAAGCTGCTCAAAACATAACATCCAAAAGCATATATTCAATATGACACTTTAGAATTCCAAAAGACAATCATTCAAGTTGAATCCTTCCCTTAAAAAAAAGAAATATTTTGAGTACAAAGCATAAGACACAAGTCTACCTAGTCTTTAATTACTAAAAAGAACGGGAGAATTATTACAATCCAGATAATATTTATTCCTTCTTCAGTTACTATCTAAGTTCCCAATATTTTCTTATTTTGGGATAGATGCATAATCAAGTAAGTAGACTCTGCCATCTAGCCCCTTGTCTTTTGTTGAGAAAGATATGCAAACAGATTTAGGTTACAATTTTAATATGCTTTGGAAGAACACAGATGACTAAATCTGCTTGTGGCCATCAGATAAAATGACATTTGATATATGTCCTAAAAACAGTAATTTTGAAAGACCTGTTTAACTTAAAATCTTCACAGTTATAATAGTTAACATAATATTATATGTCTGGCAGATTCATAAAATGTTTGTTGTCGGTGAAAATAACCATGTCAAATTTTATCTCTTTTGCCCCCTTTCGTTATAACCATTCACACATTCAGATTGAGCAAAATCCTGATATTTCAAATTTAATTCTCAGTCTTGGATATTCAATAATACACATGTTGCGAGTGTTAGAATTTAAACAAGATCTACTTGTTCTTCCTTGCACTCTATAATGTGAAGTTATCATGTAGTACTTCTGTGGCTAAAATAAATAAATATATACTATATTATTTTTTAAAAAATAGAATAGAATATATAGAGATACTTAAAAATGGTCAAAGGTAATGACAAAGAGCTTTCTGTGTAAAATAATTAGGATAATAATACCCATCTTTCAAAACTGTACTCAATAATTTAATTTTAAAAATATGGGTGGATTCTCATACCTAATAGGCATTATATGTTTTTTTCATATTAACTTTCCCATTCTATTATAATTTCATATTTAGAAAGCATATTAAAGACATCTTTTTAAACCTTTTAGCATTTTTTAACTTAAGATTTTGTGGCTAAAAATATGTTGCTTTTCTTATCTTCACACAATCTTTAAACAATGATTTTCTGAAATGTTATATTTATCTTTACTGTAATGAATTTCTACCATACCTCTGATAAAAAAGGTTGGTATGCTTTGTTCTTTTTACTTGTCTTTTTTTCCCTTAAATAAGAAGACATTATAAAAAGTTAGACCCTCTAACTATTACAGTATAATGTGAAATATAATTTTGCTAAGCATACAAAGGTCTACTATTAAAATAGAATTAGCAGTGAATTTGGAGGAGGTAGAATATCTTTAAATTGTTCTCTTTTTCTCATTTGAAGAGAGGAAAGTGTGG
Organism: Pteropus alecto; assembly: GCF_000325575.1. Taxonomy (NCBI): domain Eukaryota; kingdom Metazoa; phylum Chordata; class Mammalia; order Chiroptera; family Pteropodidae; genus Pteropus; species Pteropus alecto. The sequence goes on from NW_006442484.1 coordinate 19,376,071, forward strand.
AAAGACCTTTTTTCCTATTGAGTAAGACTAGCTCTGCTAACCAGCCTTACTCCCTCCTAACACCTTTTTGTAGTCTGCTGAAAACAAGGACTTACATGGGAAAGGTTAAAAGTCCCAGATTACCATTCGGGTATTAAAATAGAATGAGGTAGTTCTTTATGTACTGATTAAGAAATACTTCCAAGCAACTTTACTAAGTTTAAAAAAAAAGATTATAGAACAGCGTGTACATTTTTTTACCATTTGCATAAAGACTAAAGATATTTATTACCCATATATGCATTAACTATCCCTGTAAAAAGTTGGTAAGACTGGTATCCCCTAGGGAAGAGTCTGGATATTCAAGGAGGTGTTACAGAGATGTGACAAGAGAAGAACATCAGAGACATTGCATTGATGGCTTCGAAAATGGAGGGAAAGCAGGGAAACAAATTCTCCCCTCAGATTTCCAGAAAGGAATACAGCCCTGCTTGCACCTTGATCTTAGCCTAGTGAGATTTGTACTGAACTTCTGACTTAATAAACAGTAAATATTACATACATTGCTTAAGCCACTAAGTTTGTGGTAGTTTGTTATAGCACCAATAGAAAATAAAAAATATAGGTAGGCATTTCAGTGATGCCTATCTTCAGCTCTAGTAAGACCCACTATCTCAAGCTCCAAAGTTAGGCAATTTCTACGCTATGCTGACCATGACCCTGCCAAAATCTTACAAATTTATAAATTATCATTTCATTTACTTCAATATCCTCATCAAGTTTTTGGTCACTTGCAGCCAACAACCCTCTGTTCTACAAGTCATCTGAGCACCATCTTACAGCTAATGAAATACATGCTCAGATAGTTTAAATAATTTAAACTATCAAAAAGGAAGTAAATTGGGGAGTAGAATTTAAACCCAAGCTGTCTAACTCTTGATCCTAAGTACATGTATCCCCTCAGAAATGTTTTATCTCCTGTACTGTCGCCTGCTCTACCTGTATCACAGATTTCATCTTCTCTTGGCTCTTTTGCTGCCTTATCATTCTATCAATTTCCCCCTCTACCAAGGATTTATTTTTGTGTTACTCTCATTCAGTGTCTTCACCACATTAATTGAGCCACCCTAAATATATATTGAGCATCTCCTATTTGTGGGAGATTATATATCACTTGCTAGATATACAGGAAGGAGAGCAGAATCTGTTTCCTAAGTAGAACACTTCTCTCTTGAAAATCAGCACTGAGGCCCGAAGCACCAAATAGCCTATTCTCAGTATTTCTCATTGAAGTCAAAAGTCCAACATCCCTTATTTCCTAATGGCTCCCAAATGGAATTCTACAGTTCTGACTTATTTTGTTGCCTAAGTTTGAATTTCTAATACTCTCTTGGGTATATTCCCATGGTTGTCCTATATGTAGTATAAACAAAACTCATCCAAAACTCCAATAACTGACAAATTGGTTCTTTATCCAGTGTTTTTTATTAGTAGTATTATCTATCAGCATGGACTAGGTTATCTTAGAGGTATTTTAAATGAATTTCTCTTCCTACATATGCCATTGATTTCATCACTGCATTGTCTCTCAGATCAATATAAAATCCTTACATCTTCACTTCTAATGCTTTGGTTCCAGCTCTTAATTTCCATTTTTTCAAACTTCTACAGCAGACTAATAATTGGTCTCTGAATTTGTATTAATTCATTCTTCTCACACTGCAAGCAAAGATAGTCTTTTAAAACAATTATCTGAGCATGTCTTTTTTTCAACACAAAACTATTTAATGATTCCTGTTACCAACAAAATAATATCCTAATTCTTTACCCTCCATTTAAGTTTCTTTGTAAGCAGGTCCAAGGTAATTTTTTCTGACCTATCTCATAGCATTCCCACATTCATAAATCTGTATCTCCTCCAATCACCAGACTACTCAGCATTTTCAAGCACAATGGATTTTCAAGACTCTGCTTTGCTTCATGTATTCCATCTAGCTGGTATACTACCTCTCCTTCTTCACCTTTCATGGATGTTCGCCTTCATGCTCTTCTTAAAGACTATCCCTTTAAAACCTACCTTGATTCTTCTGATGTAATTAATCCTTTATCCATTAATTATAGTAACTATGGTTCAAAGACATGGTTCTTGTCTGCAAAAGACTTGTTTAGTAGAGACAGAAATGAAAAATTATATTCTAATATGAAATATATTTTTTAAAAGTCAGTATTTATTAGAAACTGTGAGAACAAAAGATGGTGGGTACAGTCCCTAGCTCTGGAAAGAATAAGGAAGACTTTACAGAAAGATTATATTTGCTTCTATGTCTTGTATATAGGTGAAAGAACAAAAGTTTCAAAGTCATAGAGAAAAAGTCTGTACTTGAAATCCAACTATGATATGTATTAGCTATATAGCCTTAGGCAAATTATTTTACCTTTCCTAAACTCAATTTCATCATCTGTAAAACAGTGACAATAATATGCACCTTTTAGGTCGTTATGAGATTTCAATGAGATGTTGCTTTACAAGCATCTGGATTAGTGCTCAAAAGCGTGTTTGTTTTCATTACTGTTATATTCTTCATAATCATGACCATTTTTTTTACCATGAATGAAGAATGACTGGGAATTAAATAGATGGATAAAATAGAGGAGGCTCTGTTTCAAGCAGCAAGTGCAAAGGCACTTAGGCATAATGCTGAATTAGATGTGGATTAGATAAGGTCATGCTTCAAAGCCATTTATCTTGCTTCTGAAATGCTTACTTGGTTGCTAGCTACCCAAAAGACATGCTGACCATTGATTTTTTTTTTTTTTTGTCTTTCTCTCAACGTTAGTATACTACTGAGATAACAAAATTCAATGAAATCTTTCAATTCAGTTTTTCCAGTGAAGATCTCTGACCTTGGGTAGGATTTCCTTGGTATAAGACCCCAGACTTGTTCTGCCTGAGTATTAATCCATATCACTATACTGATTTAGCAAATCATTTTGTTTGGGTACCATCAGGTGTCTTTTTTATATAGGTGCATATATAAATGCAACTATAGCAGTTTGGTGATGGTGCACATGGTATTGCTGAAAAATAAAGCATCCTGTATTTATGTGGTTGCTTGTGGCAACAAAGAGCTAACATTTTCTGATTGCATGTCCTAAGACCTTAGAAATGTCTACCCAGTCTTTAAAAACAATTCTGAACGATCTCTTGAAAGATGAAGAATTTGATATCTTTTGAAGCACTGATGGGTTAAAAACAAACAAACAACAAATGAACAAACAAACACGATAGCTCGCAGTTGGAAAAATAGTCATCAACTATAGCAATACGCCATGGTTTAATCAATGATGAACTCTCAAATTATGTACTTGAGAAAGATATAATAGTACATAGTAACTGAAGAATGTGTTATGTAAAACAAGTTGCTTCATTTAGAAGAAGAAATATAGTAGGATAGTTAAGAGCACAAACTTTGGAATTACTACAAATTTTCAAATCTTGATTCTGTTACTTGATACTTATAAGATCTTGAGCACCATCTCTCAGTATCCACATAGGCCAAAATGGGTATATTTATAATGTAAAACTAAGGAGATGTTTGTGAGAATAAAATGAGAAACTATATATTAAGCCCTTAGAATCTGGCACAGAGTAAGCTCTCAATATTTGCTAATTCTATAATTCAGGCAATATGCACAGTAATAGAATACTATTGCATTATTTGTACATTTAACAAAAAGCAATAGCTATGCTTATTAAAACTTGTTTTTGATAAATTCCCAAGGAAAAGAAATTAACCCTATCTGATGAATGATATCATCAGATGCCAATTCCCAGGTAGCTGACCAGACATTTGGGTTTAGATTAAGTATTTCCAAACCCTTCATGATTTTTTTCAACAATGTCACAATATCTTTCCTTTGATATGGATATTCTAGTTAAGATTTTACAGTGTGGTAGAGAGTTACCTGCAATTCATTCCTCTAAATTCTCTCCTCCCCTCCCCTTCCCTCCCCTCCCCGCCCCTTCCCTTCCCTTCCCTTCTCTTCCCTTCCCCTCTCTCTCATCTAATGGTTCATTGAGGAAGATGCCAAAGAAAAGACATCCACATGATTCTCCTATTTCTCAAATAAGGGCTGTTTCTGAGAATAGGAACGGAGATTTAACAATTACACTGCTTTTCCTTTGTAGCTATTCATTTAACCAAGAAGTTTTTTGTTTGTTTGTGGTTTTTACTAACAAAAGAGTGAAAAAAAAAAAAAAAAACCAAAATGGTGAATGGCTTAAGCATTTTTGAACATTTACTTACTTTATAAATTAATAAATTCACAAGTTTACTTTTTCATATTTAATTTATGGACATTTCTTTCCAGAAGACTTGAAGATGCATTTTTCTTTCTCCTTTCAGTTATATCTTTAACTTTAGCAAAAATCTCTTATTAGCTTTCTCTTTTTCTATGTAATTTGATTCCTGTTGTTTTTCTTAAACTTTATAGCTAGCTTCAGTAGGTATTGTTTGAGCACTTCAATACAGGGAGAAATGTCATCATTTCTTTATATAAACAAACAAGAAAACCTTTCTTTCTTATCATATGTAACTACCTTTAAACGTAAAAATTTGAGTTAGAACCTACACAACATCCTTATACAGATATTTTGTCATTGACTATAAAACACTATATGTGTTTTATGTTTGGCTTTAATTGAAGCTTCTTATTCAACCCTGTCTGTCAAACTCTTACCTATCAAGCTTATCTCTGAATGGTGAGATTATAAGCAGTTTTAATTTATTAGTTTTTATTTATTTATATTTATATTTTTCCAATACCCATATATTACTTTAGTAATAAGAAAAAAAAAAGGAAAGTGAATTTTAAAAAATCTGTGTTTTTAAAACTTTCTGAAATTCTTTGGAATTGAATCTTTTTCATTTCACTTCCTGGGATATATTCTTTCTATTGACTTTCCAATCTTTTTAATTTATCATATTTAGAAATATTGACATTCGTAAACAGATTTAATTTCCTCCACTAGAAAAAGTATCAGATGCAAATTAATTTTGGAATTTCTCTCAATATTTTATAGAGTAGTTCTCAAAAATATGGTAATATAGAAAAGAATAAACCTAGATTTAGAATTAATGGCTCTATATTATCCAAAAGCTTCAAATTATCCTTCAATACAGATATTTTTGGCTACTCCGACCTCTCCACTTCTCTAATTTTCTACTTGTTTAATTAGCCATCGCACTTGTTTTATTTTTTTTCTCGATTGATATCCCATCTTTTTCCAAGCCTCTTGATAACTTAAAAAAAAAAAAAACATTGAATTTAAATAAGGTTAGTTTAGACCATTAAAATTAGAGTGCACTATTTACCTCCTCTAACAACTTATCTCTGTATCCTATTCATTCTGTAAAATTCTAGAACCAGTCCTGATCCACATTTCCCATTCGAAGTGCTTTATAATTATGATCTATTATATGAGGTACTTTATTAATTTGACTTTTTAGAATATAATTTTACTGGAATAAAACATTATTTATCAATATATTATCTGAGTAGATACAGAAATATGGTTTCTATTAATATGAAACACACACATTGAATAAGTAAATTTTACCAAGAAACATGTTGCAAAACATTTTTATATTATTTTAAAGCTTCTGTGATAGAGACAGGAAAGTTATTATGGTTTGTAATCTTAGCCATTATGTAAAAATATTATATAACTATTATATAGTTTATTTCTCATTGGTAAAGGTGCACTTGGACACTACTATAACTGTGAAACATCAAATGATAAATGTATAGACAACAAATTTTGAGAAGCATTTTTATTTTTTGTATTTTTCTTCTTTTGTTTTGTTTTGTTTTGTGTGGTTTCCAATAGGCTAAGGGTAATTCATGGACAGTAGATATTATAAAAATAGTTTTTTCAAGTCTTCTATTTCTACAAACTCAAGAAATGATATTGATATATACTAGATTTAGCTCTTGATCATCCATTATAGAAATGAATAAATACCAAGTTTATATCAAATTTCTCAGTTAAATGAATTGATTTTATTGACTTTTTATTAAGAATTTGTATCAATAGCCTCTAAAAAAATCACCAAAATACAAACTTACCGGTTAAAAAAAATTTGGCAAATTAAAAAAAAAAAAAGTATCTGTATTACTTTCCCTGGAATATATTCAAACCTAAACTACACCATTATTATAATTGATTACAACACTTTTAAATGTGTGGAAAGGAGCTATTAAGATTCAATTAACCCCCACACACAATTTTTACTCTAAAGTTTGCCCCATTAAAAATACCTAGGTAAAAATGACAATCCCATGGGAAGATACTGGTTCTTTCAACTGTGGATTGTTATATCTTAATACTCTATTAAAGAAAATGACAAACACCGCATTATTTTCAGAAATATTTCTGGGTTTTTTTTTGTTTTTTTTTTTGGTTATGGATTTTATTCACTTGTAATTAATAAGAACTTAAAATTAAAATGTCTCTGCCCCTGAAATAGTTCATTATTTGACTGTTGGCACCAACTGGGCTTCCAATGTATTTTATAATTACTGTGATTCTAATCACAGTGTGATAGTTAATACAAATGTTAAGTCTTTCTTTTTCTTAATATGAATAGCAGTAATTCATTAGAAGCCTATTATCAGGATAACTATGTTCCTATTATTTGTTTCTTTCTGAAAATTTTAATATTATCGCTATCAAAGAAACTAATTAGGCCAGAGGACAAAGATCAGTTTTTATTTCTCCAAACTGTACTTAAATCCTATATTGGTGTCATGAATTATCTCTGGTGGAAAATGACAATTTTTTCATTCCTAACACTTACTTGGAGCCCAAAGGTCCAATATCTCAGCATCTCTCAATGACACAATATGCACTCTCACATTGTGAGTATTAAAATGCAACGATTTTCTATGAATCTGAATATTGATAACATGTTTAAAAGATACTTTGTAGACTCCAAATTTAATCTGAAGTAATAATATAATCATAGTAGAAATAACGATAAAGGAAATGAAAGGTTATCTACTTGATTAACCATCAGCTAAGCAAAATTTTTCTCCAAATTATCTAATATCTGGTTATACAGCCCTGCATTAGCACTTAGATTGCTAGGAGACTCACGACTTTAAAATATAGTGAATACGTAATGATTTTAACATGTGTTTATCATTTATATCATTTTATAAATTCCCTTTGTAGTAATGTTTTTCTTGAAAAAAATGCTGCTCTCAGTTAACTAGCTTAAAAAAAAAAGTATGTATGGGTTTATGAGAAAAATACATTCTGATATTGGGAGATGGTAGAGGAGAGGCAATATTTGGAAAGGAGGAGGAGTCTCCCACCTCTATGGTACCACAAAAAAAGGATGCTAACATATTAGAACAGATAAGAATATTTGGATGATAAAATATTCATAAACTATGTCAGAAACATTGAAAGAAATACCAGAGTAAGGTAGTATGTACAGAAACAATAGAGAGAGGTGATAGAGGTGGGGAAAAGAAGTGGCGATTTTCCTGAGGAACTATCAGGCTTATTTATCTAATGCCAGTCTAGCATCATTGAGTGCACTCTATAGAATAATGACTAATACTCAATAAGAAATAATTCCCAATTACGATGAGCATCTCTCTTCTGGTGGAGATTGCTGCCTCTAAATAATAATGTCCAAGCTGAGGCAAAATGAAGGATGAAAAAGAGGGGTTTTTCTAAAGTCTATTTCAATTAAAAAAAAAAATGCAGTATTTGTTTAAGGTACCAAGCACAAATTTGGTAATAAAATCTTGTAGTTATCTGGCCAGTGTTATAATAGGAATATCAAAGGGAAGAGGTGTGGGGGAAGGAGGGTACTAAAAAAATAAATAAATAAGTCACCAGGGTATCTTCACTATTCTCTTAATAGTATACAAAATGACCCAACCATATGTGCATATTTGACAAATTAAACTTTTTTTCAGTTAATGAGTATAATCCTAGATAAATAGGGCAGTAAAGTTAAGGAACTGTTCATGCTACTATTTTAAAATTAGACTGCAGTGTTCATTTTAGAGTAGGTTATTATGTTTACCTCAAAAGAGCTATCTTTTAAAATAATCTTTTGAGAAACTAGCTAGAGCTTCAAAAGCCAATTTCTGAAAGACTTTCAAAAGCCAAGTTTCTGAAACCCTACTCCTGGTTAGCAAATTTCCAGATGTGAAACTCTTTCACACAGAAGAATGAGTGGGCTTAAGGGAAATTTCAGATATACAACAAATATGAGAAAACATCATTGTTTTGAATTGAGCCATGTCTCCTTTACTGAATAAAAAAGTAATAGCGGTATGACATTCACATTGAACCATGTTGTTGAAAATTATATCAAGGGCATAGACCGAATATTCTGTTCACGCCATAAAAGAAAGTAGTCCAAAAGAGAAGAGATGCTGTGAAACCCAGAAGCTTGTCATATAAAAGAGAAATTATTTCTTTTAAGGATATCTCTAACTAGATAGCCATAGATATTCTACAGCCAACAAGGACAAAAACAGATTTATTCTCTTCCCTTTCAAACCTTCTTCTACTCTCAAATGATACATCTTTGTTTCTTAAAATTCAACCAAGAAATCACTGTCGCTTTAGTCGATATTTCTTGAGCATCTACTAAGTGAGAGCTAATGTGCTAGGTACTAGAAATTGAGTGGGAAATTAGTCATACGCCAGGTCATACATTTGTGGAGTTTCTGGCCTAGTCTATGTCCTTAAAAGCTCCTGCTTCTTCTATTATTGAAACACTTCTCTACAAAATCTATCTCCATTCTTGCAAGTGCTTCCTATGCCCATACATCTTCTATGAAGCTGGAATAGATCTCTCTCTCTCTCTCTCTCTCTCTCTC
>NW_006442484.1:19385129-19387368 GCF_000325575.1 Pteropus alecto
AATTTAAGATTTTTTATGACCTGACCTCTACATAAGTTTCTGGTCTTAAATCTTCCTAAAATAAACTCTAGAATCATAGAACTTCTTATTATGATAATAATATATACTTTTTATTTTTTTATATATTTCTTCTATTTGTAATTCATTTACCGCCTCCTTACTCCAGTTACATTCCACTCACCCTTTAAGGTATAGCACAAGTGTCGTGTACCCTTTAGAATATTCACCAACACCCTGAAGAGAGTTATTCACTATTTTCTATGAGTTTCCATGGAGACCGGCACATGCTTCCATACTTGACCTCTGAGTATATACTCAAGTAGTTTTTTTTCTGGGTAGACTTTTTTTACCTCTGAGGCTGAGGTGACCATTCCAAAATTTCTTGCAGCTGGTAATATTATACGTTTATTGTACTGCACTACAATTACTTGCATTTCTCAATCTTTTCTTGAAAGTAGGGTCTATAACTCATTTGTGTGTATTCACAGTGCCTACTTCAGTGCCTGGGATAAAAAAGAAATTCAATATATTTACACTGTAAAGAAAAAAGGGAGGGAGGATGGAGGAACCAATCTCTCATCAGAACTTGAACCAACTTTATTTATCTTACTATATGCCTTTCTCTAGTGCCCAGTTATATCTTAACATTTAGGAGTGTGTTTAATATTTATTGTATGACAGAACTCATGAACAAAACTGATTAAAATTACTTTATTAACAAGAGTTTCAAATACTGATATGGGAAACTATCCAAGATATATTTAGCGTGTAAAGAAAATTGCAGATCTCATTTGTATAAAGAAATGTATTAATAATAACACTTCTGGAAAAAAATAAGAAACTGTTAATGGTGGTTTTTTAAGTAATGAAAAGGAGGATTGAGGAGTAAGCTTTCACTATTACTTTATAACATTAATATATGAAAGGAAATGTATACTTAGATTAAGACAAATGATGTGAATAATAGCAGAAACATTGCAAGTTAAGAAAATTTCAAAATGTCTTAATTGTACAATTTAAATTTCTCTGAGATAATATTTGCCTAAAACTCAAATCTTTCTAAGCACCAAACTCAATATAAATATTCTTACAAACATCAAATTAGATCTATTTCATTTTTTTAAAATGACTTCATTGAATAAATATCCTTTTATTCTCCAGCAATTAGTGGTCTAGAGGAGCCTAACAGAATGTAGACCACAGAACTTCAATACCGGTAGCACTTGTCCACTTATTAGAAATGAAAATTTGGGGCCCCACCCAAAACCACTGAATCAGAATCATTAGGCAGTAGGATCCATGGATCTGTGTTATCAAGTCTTTCAGGTGATATCAGTGCGTACTTAAGTCTGAGTAACACTGCTTTTGAGAGCTTTATTCTTGAGAACTATACAACCTAATAGCATCATCTTTTGGTAGTGACTGTCCCAGAGCCAAGATATAAAGTCCCAAGGGGGAATATTCCCATACATTCAATAGTTATCAGTTGCCATGTACCATATTAAAGATTGAAAATAAACAGAATGCCTGATAAAAAGATACCTACATATACAGATGCACAAAACAGTCTAGTGAGAAAGCTCACAACTTGTTAAAAATATATATAGACAAACAAATATCATTACATGTTTTTTTTTGTTTTTTAGTACAAATAAGGACCTGGTGGCACACAGAAGTTATAGCAATCAGATCAGAGGAATTCAGAAAATGCTCTGAAGTAGTGGTAACATTTAAACCAAGTTTTGTCAAAAAATTTAGCCACTATTATGCATAAAAAACAAATAAAAATAAAACGAATTTAATATTTGAAACCAATTCTTACTGATCACTTACTATATACCAAGCACTATTTCTGGAGTCCTGTTCCTGGGCCTAAAGATATAAGAAAACAAGTACTGGCCAAAGGAGAGTAGGGGGCACTCCCTAAGTGGCTTAAGTAGTGGGCAAATTCAAAAAGTTTTGGGTTTGATAAATGAGTAAACAGGAAAATACCATATATTTGGTTAAATTCTTAAGAGATTTTAAAAATATCATCCTGCCTAGCATTTCTATAATCAAAATGAACAGACTTGCCATTGTCTGAATTATTTGTATATTTTGAAAAATTGCCCGCATATTTTATTTTATAAAATTTTAAATAACTGTTAAAACCCCTATTAAAACCTCCTATACTGCTTTATAGTAAGCAACATTTATGAAGTTCTTGCTGGTCGTAGAACACTGTGTTTTATATATTATA
>NW_006442484.1:19387399-19486849 GCF_000325575.1 Pteropus alecto
ATTATATATCTATTATTATATATATATTATACATATTATATATATTATATATACATATAATTATGTACATATATATAATTATATGTATATTATAAATCTTTGAAAAGACAGTTCAACATTTCAAATCATAGGCACTTCTAAAAACACTTTCTATACCAGAAAACTGAAGTGAGTTTAAAGGGTAAGAAAACTAGTGTTTAATTTTCTTATTTAAATTCTGCAGGGTTTTTGGTTAAGTAAAGCCATTCCATTTTCTGTTGCTTTGTGGTCACTGCAAACATTCTAGTGTTTTATGGCCCAATCCACATCTTTATCTAAACTAATGTTTATTATAATAATCATTAATGGTGATGACTAGTGAACCGGCATAATCTCAATGTTTTCATGTTATCCATTAATATTAATTCCTACGGTTCACTTGGGATTACCACAAATAGGTTTATGTGTCTGCTGCTATGATTACATCAGGTAAAAATGAAGACAATTAGCTTTACTTCCTTGTAAGAATGTACTGGAGTTAAAGTACCAATACTGAGCTACTTGACAGAAGCTACCTAAGATGAGTTCATAATAATGCTAGTTTGCCAAGTGTCTTTTGGGAAATCACTCATTTTCCAGGCAGAATGTAGAAACAGAGAATCCATTGTTAGTAAAGTACTATCCCCCTAGAAAATTAAATCACTTTCAGTTCTCTCTTCTTCACATATGAGATTCCCTATACCTCCTCAACAACAACAAACTTCATAGTGAAATTGTGAGCCAAGTCTTAGTCCTATATAAGTATACTCATTTACAGAATAAAACTATCTTGAACTTTTATATTCAAGACAGTTCCTCATATTATACCATGCCTACACATCTAAAATTAAAGCAAAGATATGATAGTAATGTAGGTAGAGAAGTAACTCAGCTAAAGTCGATCTTAATTTTAGACCAAGTTTATGCACTAATGGATTTAGGCTATCTCCACTCTATATCTTCAAGACCTAAGTAGATCAACAGGCTGAAAAATAGGAAATCATCTTCAGCCTAAGATCAAAATATCAAAAATCAATAAGCTGTTCAGTTCTTATATTTTTAACACAGTTCTATAAATCAGTTCAAGGACATAGGAGATAAGATATAATAAATCAATAAATAGAATAAATTCATTGTGACCCAAGTCTGCAGACCTAAATTTGTTTTGTCAATATTCTTGCTCCTAATTTTAGGCCTACATTCTTAATATTATCTAATACTGCTCTTAAGAAGTTTGAATTAAAAAAAAAAAAACAAAAAAACACATTACTCGTTTTTTTAATCTAAAATTTTAAATTGTTTTAATAAATTATTTTCATGTGTATTAATTAGGTATTAATGGTTGAAATTTGTCCGATTACTTTTAAATGGATATTTAAAAATATTATTCTCCATCATTATCATGCTTTTTTTATTTCTCAAATTTAAAGTTTTTTACTTCTTTTGAGAATGGTGATTTTTTTCCCCCTAGAAAGTTGTTAAATGACTACTCTCAGAGACAAATGTTAGTTTTATCCACAGTCTATGACTGATTTCCATCAGCAGTGTCTCTGACAATATCCATGATATTTAGCTTGTCAGTGAATATAAACACTGACCACATGCCCATTATAAGAATTGGGAGAACATATTAAAGCCAAATAAAAGTGATGCTGATAAAACAATGTGTCACATATGTCGTGTTAGATTACGCCTCTTCTTCTTACCAGATCTCACTTGAAGAAATATCCCTTAGTCTAATTGGATATATTATTATTATTTTTAAAGTGTTTTTTTATGGTAAGAAGTCAACGTTAATTTGGATAGTAGATACCTATTGTAATTTTAAGATGGACTGCCTTGGTATTATAAAATAAATTTGTTCCAAACAGGAAATAGTATTATCATCGCCAGCACAATGCACTGAACATTATAGGTACATAGTAAATAATACTTTTTAATGATCAAGAGGATAACAAAGTAATTGGAACTTGAGGCATAATTGTTCTCAACTACCTTCTAAGAACTTAAATTCAATTGAAAAATATATTTTTCTACTTACCTATGTAATATTTTACACATGAATGATTGTTTTATTATTGTTGAATTTATGACATTACGAAAACATAGAAACTTCAAAGTGGAAACAAGATTATTTAATCTAATTTCCTTATTTTACACTTATGAAAATAGAGCCCCGAGAATATAAATGAATTTCCTAAGGTCAAAACCTTGAATTATATCTATAATTTTGGACTCAAGCTAAACTAGAAGTTCTCTCTGCTAAACATCCTACCTTTTCAATTGCCTTGAGTCTTAGTGTTTACTCTTTTGATGCATTATCTATAACCATTCACAATATACTAAATTAGCTATGTAATTATTCTATCCACTTTAAGATATTTAATGTCTTCAACATTACGATGCATTTATGTCAAAGAAACATTTAACTTCATTTTCCTTTCCCAAAGGCAATCGGAATAGGAAATAAACAAAAGTGCACTTGGGAAGAGGGTGTGATACTTTTTAAAAGCAATCTTATCTCTGCATTAGTATTTAAATAGCTAAACCCTGGATTGCTTTTCCAATTTACTAGGCTTGTGGGTTTTCTATAACCCTCATGCAGAGTATATATCCTGTAGACGTTAGATTTCACTCACCTTTTCCAAAGGGAATTTATATAATAATTCAACTGATCCTTTCCCTAGCTCACATAGCTAACTTGGATCAGTGGATTACAGGGAATTTAGGCCTAAATCTAGATCAAAGTCTGTTTATGTTTCGGCACACTGATGATGGATTATTCTTTAGGGGAGGTAGTAAAGGAAAACTTTTGCAGATGATGCAACCAACATAAATTGATAAGTTGTGGACATTAAAGGAATTATATATTCATTAAAAATAAGGTACATTTTGTTTAAGAATTTTTATAGGAAACACATTAACTAGTTGAAGGTCAGAAGATTAGTAATAATAAAACATAATCGATATATTTGAATATAGGTCAGGAAATAGTATCAGGAATTAGTATCAGGAAATATAAGTTATACTTACTTCATAATCATTAACTCCTGAGTTACAGGGGACTAATTCATTATAGTGTTTGAAGAATATAAAGATCACTATTTCCTTTTCTTTCCATTTATTGATAAATTTGTTACAACTAAGACCTGTAGAAAAATGTGGTCATTTGCAATGAAAACTGATTAATCAAACTGTGATTTAGCTAGTCTAGTTTATTAATTACAAGCAGGGTAAAACTTGATCAATAATGGTAAGCTTTCTGAAATTGGGAAAGTTATATTTTATTTTTAAATATTCCTAACACCATAAACCATGACAGTCAATAAATGTTAAATACAATTCCTATTGTATGATATCCATAGCATTTATATATCCCATAAATCATTATGTTCCTGAAATGAAACTTCGTATAACATCTATCAACATTGAAATTACATATACCAGAACTTTAACTAACTTCCATAAATCCCAAACATTTTCTCAAATAGATTAGCATTTATAGAGAAAGGTCTGGGCCTATTTTATCTCAATATGTTGGTTTATCTGTGCTCAAAATTAATTTAGAAGTTTATATAGCAAACTAGGACAACTTGTGCCTCAGGGCAAAAAGGCAGAAAAGATGTGAATCTTGGCAACTTGAACCTCCTGTCTCTGTGAATATTTACATTTATTACACTTCTAAATCATCAATTTCACCTTCTTAACAATGATCTGGCCATTGTTACTCCTCAGAACACGTACACTAAATTCTTTCAGAAAAGTTAAATGTCTTTCTTTAAACATTTCATAGCTTAGTCTGAGATTGAAATCACAGATTGTCAATTTTCTTTAACTTTTAAAAATCTTTCTTTCTCCTCCTGATCTATAATTAAAGTGATAATGGTTACATTTTATAGTACAATGTCGACCCCCTTCTAATACACTCTAAATGCATTTGTTTTCTCTAGAAATTTAGAAAAAAATTATAAGCGAATTCTGGAAACTCTACTCTCTGTGTTTTAACTTTACAATAACTTTTCTTTTACCATTAAGTTATTTATTTCCAGGATAGATTGCCAATCAAAGATATTTATCTTCTATGTGTTATTTATAAATTCGCTTAATGAATATTTACTGGTGCCTGTCTACTTGGCAACAAGGATTATACAGAATAAAGATGGAGATATTATGTATAAAGCAAAGTTTCTCCAGAAGTTTGTAATTTAATCAAGGATATATGTTACACACAGAAATATTTTTAACATTGGGTCAAAAGTGATTGGTTATCTAAAAGGCAAAAAAATGATGCATAATGGAGGTTGAGAAGTTGATTCGATTTAAACTGACAGGTTTCAGGAAAGGATTCGTGAACACAGTGCCTCATGAACAATATCAGAGGCTGAGAGGCATCTCTCTTTTGGGAAACCTAGATAACGTTCAAGTGACTTGGAGAAAGTTTTCAGCATTGATTCAAACAGAGATTTCTTTTCTATCTCTAATAGTTTTCTGCTTTTACAAATAACAAATGCAGCTAGGCTAGTGGACAGTTTTTCTTACTCCCTCAGTGTGGCTCTAACTATCTCACTGTCACTCACTACTACTGACATTTTGCTGCATGTTGATGATTCTGTGTTGCAGATTACTCACTAAACTTAATGTCTGTTTTTGCATACTCGATACTGTTGTCTGGTAATCTCTATATAACTCCATTTTATAGGAAAGGCGAAATAGATAAAGTGTGGACTGGATATTTATGGACACCTGCACCGGCATTCCAGGCAGGGAAAATTGCACAACCGCTGCCTCCAAGTCAATAAAATAAGGAATGTTTAAAAGAAGATTGTGGGGTTTCTGCCAGCTCCTGAGTATACCTGTTTCAATTATGCATTCTGGAATTGGAGAAATAACCAGAAGATGGGTTTGGGGACCCACTGACCACTGTGAGATAGATCTGAGTTAAAACTCCATTGATCACCTGACCTCCATAAATCCCTAATCTGATTGGTGACAGAGAGTTTATTATCAAATGGGATTCTTATAAGTTTCATCAAGCAGAGAGCAATGTGAAAGTAGTACACTCTATTAATTTATACTGTGGTAAGAGATCAAAAAAGCATGAATTTATTTTAATAAGTAACTAAGAACAGTGCCTTATTATACATTATAATAATGTACACTTTTTTAAAGTAAAACCTACCAATAAGGATGTAATAATAATCAATAGTTATTATATTAATTATATTAATAATTAATAAAATAATATGAAAGAGTAAGACAACATTTAATATTAACAATTCATTTACATTCAATAAAGTTAGGCAGTCTGAAAAAGAAAACAGTTTTTGTACTGAGCAAAGCTTTTCGTCCTGAAGTTACTATAATTGGATCTATTGCCCAGGCCCACTTAAAGTGACCTAAATAACTGTTATTTACATCTGTAATTTAAGAATCCATTGAAGTCCATAGTTTTAGACAGAGTACACTTAATGTTGGATACTGTGAGTTCAAGCCATAGCACAGTAATTATGAATAAAAACATTTTTAATGTTTTTTGGCATAATGTCTCTGGGTTGCTTATATCTATAGTGTATTCTACAGGGCTTAACGTATTTACTCAACCCCAGGAAACATGATTCAAATAAAATTAGAATACCTTTTCCCATTACGTTTTTATCTTCTGACTTTTCATCTGAAGCCTAAGGAATATGACATTACAAGTGAAAATGAGCAAAAAAAATGATCAATCGAGGCTTTTAAGAGCTACAAAAAATCTGCAATACTTTTTTCCTTTATATCCAACATAAGCAAAATACAGAAAGTAATGATGTGGGATGCAATAAAGTTTTTTTATCAGTTCATTGGGATGAGCATCCTATGTTACTCATATTTCTACCTATATAGCTCATTTATCCAAAATTTTTAGTAATAAAGTTAATGGCATTCCACACTTTTTAACATTCCTGCACTATTTTATGTTATATGCAGACATGAATATGAAATAGTAAAATATTCAGTCCAAAAACAAAACTCAAGATTATACTGTTAGTGATAAATTAATAGGTATACCTTTTATTATGCCTTATCAGTAAATGTAATCTTAATTCACTGTTTACTTTTGTCTCTTTTTTTGCTGCTCTACTTCTGGACATACCAGTTTCTTAAGATCAATCATAATTGGAAATGTGACTAACTTTACTAAGCACCAATTTTTTGTGCTCTGTCTGGCACTTAATTCTTCTTTGTTTTATCTAATCTTCATAACACTTTTCAGTGATGAGTTGTTTTTTTTTTTTTTTTAATTTTATAGAGAGGTTGTAACTTGCCTATCATCTGAGTGACCTTATAACGATTTAAATTTAGGTCTTTCTGACTATAAGCGTCATTTCCACTAATAACATGCTGGCTAGAAAAGGAATTTGAAATACATTCAAACTTAGTGTTCTTGGTCAACCCACTAAACCACATTTTAATAGGAAAGAAACTTGCAAAGTGAGCCCACAAACATCTTCCTGGATTCTGGAGAAATAACAAAAAAATGAATAGATTAAGAAATTAGAGCTCTGCTCAAATATAGACCTAATAAATAAAGGAGCAGGGATAATTTTCAAAACAATGTAATTCCCATTTATAGAAAAAAAAGTAGAAATATGAACTTTGTACACAAAAACAGAATTATGAACATTCTCGTTGCATTTAAAAACTAATTAAGGATTGAATAATTTAAATCTGGAAGAATGAATGATGGTGAACTATATATCTGCTATAAGCTTAACAGGCATGTCATCCATTTGTTTTTTTTTTATATATATATTGTCTTGAATTATATGTGGTTGTACCTTTGTACTAAAAAGTGACTCTTTGAAATATAAAATTCCCAACTTTGCTTTAGTTTTTTCATCTAGGAAACAGAGATATTGAACCTCTTTCTCATACACCTCACTGATTAAAAATAAATTTCTAGGTATAAAAGCACTTAGAAAGAAATTTGCTTAACATTAAGTTCTGAGTATCATTAACAATTATAGTTCAGAAAAGGTTGTCTTAATTTGATTTAATCAAATAATAATCCAGTAATACCTATCATTTTTAGGTAAACGAGATCATGAAATATTCCACGAATCAAAGAAAGGGTAAATTATTTCAATATAATTCAATCTTAAATCTATTTAGTTCTCAATTATAAATATTACTTTTTAAAGAGGCATATTTGATTAAAAAGAAACTCTGATCCTCTGACTATCCAGTATCAGAGGTGTAAGAAAAAGCAATTTGTAAGACGACTATGTTTCTAGCAGTTTTGAGCTTTACAAATTGATATATATATATGTTTTTTTTTTTTCCATTTTGAAGACAATATTATACAGGGGAATTTCAATATTTGTGTATAAAACTGTTTAGAGAAGAAAATATTTAAAAAAATAATTACTTTATTCATGAGCTAAGGATTTTGTTTGTTTTCAAAGCAATGAAAGATATATAAAAATATTTGTTACTAAATAATCTTCAAGATATCTAGTTATCGTATTTCTAGTTCTATGTTTCTAAATTTTTTGTGGGTTTAATTATTTCTTAAAGCATTCAAGCTATAATCAGAATTAATTTTCAGATTTGAACAAGTAAGAATATTCTGTAGTAAAATCAATTTTTACTCCTTACTTTTATATGATAAATAGTGGGAAAAGATGAGAAATTAAAAGTATGATAACTGACATATATTAAGAGAAACTGTTTCTAGACTCTGCTCTCAGAATATATTAGGTATGTGTATAACCTGCATTTGAACTCTTTCAGACTCTGTCATTTCTGACCTGGAAAACTAAAAAGACTTCAGACTAGACTACTACAAGTTCACCTTGGTTAAAATCTCTTTAGGGTTAAATTTGGAAAGTCCACTGGGAAATCAGTTTCCCATTATAGGTCTGGATTTAAAATGAAAGCAGTAAAGGACGTGAAATGAATCATTTTCTTTGGCAGGTTCTCATCTGTTTTAACTTTTGTCAATGAGAGATATAGAAGAATCAATGATGGCTGACCAAATTTGTGTGTGGTGTAATTTGTCTCATTGTTTATCCCTAAAAATTCCCATTTATTTATTATGCAGACATTCAACAAGCATTTACTGAAAGCATACTAGCTATCTACAACTATCCTAGGTGTTATAAACGCAAAGGCAAACATTTAGCACATGCTTCCTGTCTAAGCACCTTCAATTTCATTATATGTGGAAACAAATAAGTAACTAAATAGAGAGAGAAGCTATGATATAACTGCAGAGTAAAGTTGGGGTACTAGGAAAAACTGGCTAATAATATCATAAAAGTATGGCACTTTAGTGTTCTAAAATAATTTTTCATATATTTTCTCATGAGAGTTAGAGATAGTTTTCAAAAAAATAAAAGAGCACTGTACATATGACTAACAAAAGGTTAGATACTATTGAAGAGACTCAGGATATATATATTCTTCTACCTGAGTATCTTGAGAGGTCAAGGTAAAAGAGTTAAATTATTTGATAAATGTAAGAAATAGGCTGAATTAATAAAATGGCTCTTTACTAAAAAAACTATCAACTACCAGAAAAATAGAGCCTCATTGTATATTCACCAGGGAATGGCACTAGATCATAAGTTAGGCAACCAAGGTATAGAATTTGCTAACAAAGCAAGCTTTTAAATAATTCATCTGCATGTCTTTGTAGGTGGCTCATGACATGGGATAGGGTAAAAAAGAGATAAATATCTGGACAAACTATACATGCACATTAAGAAAAATGTAATATAACTATTTCCTCAACATGTTAATTTGTTTATTTGTACAGTGATTCAGTCAGTCCCCAAGCATTCATTCTACACCAAATCTGTGTAAGGCATCCTGCTATCTACTCAGAGAAACAAAAAATTAATCAGATATAGATTCTGACAACAATCCTCCTAGGTAATTTGGAAACAACTTAGAAAATGGTAAGGGTGATATAAGAGATAAAGATAAATTGCTTCAATGTCTCAAAAAGGGGGAGTTTATTTCTAGTTTATGTTGAGAGAGAGAAGTTAGGGAAAACTTCACTGAGGAGATGAGTTTTGAGCAAGCCCTAAAAGGATAAGAAAAATGCATATTCAGAAAGAAACAGGAAAGTGTCTCAGCAGAGAAAACAAAATATAGATTATAGATAATACAATATAATATAGATAACTTGAAAACCAAAAGTTATTTTGTAAAGGCTCAAAACACCCTAAAATACCATGTAAGAATCATTTGGGTCTGTGGAGGAAAGTATTAATCACATAGGTAATTATAGAAAAGTAGGCCAGAATTTCAGCTTCTAAATGTCCCAATTTTATTATTTGATGTAACAATGCCTTGCATATTGTGTAACGGAAATCTATTTTAAGCAACATTAAAATACTGCACTAGAGTAAATTGGACTCCAAGTCCCTTTTTAATGTTGAAGATAGTTAGACTGATAATTCAAAGCATTTAAAAAATAAAATAAAATTGGCTGGCTAGAAAATGCCAAAGAAACAAGTGTTAACTGCTCTGACTTGAAATTTATTTTCCTCATTTGATGTTATCATTTTTCTTACTTTTCAATCAAAGGCTACTTTGAAGGGCATATGAGATCAAGTCTCATCGAGGAATGTGAGATAAATTAAAAACAATTTTTTCAGTTTAATTTTTCACATATGTTCATACAGATGGTATTTAAACATATTTTAATTTATATCAAAAAAAACACAACATTTCAGTCTGGCAGTTTGACCCTAAAACTCACATTACCCTCGATCATTTAAAGGCAGTTGTTCTGAATGCAAACTGAGGTTCTTTTGTTCTAATACCATTAACAATATAGCAGTCCCCCATTAATACATACACATACACACACACACACACACACACACACAAACACACACACACAAACACACACCCTTTTTCTCAATTGGTTAACAAGATAAAATGACTAGATTTTTATGAGCAATTAAAATAAATGTAGGGCAGATTTTCAGTGTTTTTTTTTTTCAATGATATGTTTAATGTAGAACTAATATATTTTTTAAATATAGGTATTATATTTAATATAACATATAATGTGCAAAAGTACCTAAATTGAAAGAGCCAGAGACAATGAAAAATAGTGAGGCACTGAATGTTTGTGAAGGAAAAGAATTAGAGAGCATCTAGTACAGTGTTTTACAAACTATGATAGAAATTTTAAACTATCCGATAGCCATATTATTTTAAATTATATTATAAAGTATCTTAAAACTTTAATGTAGTATACACTATCATTTTAAAATAAATTAATATGAATGAAAAATATTTAGAAATTTATTATGCTGGTCGTGTGCAAATACGGCAAAAATAGTAATGTGATATATGAAAGAATGAAGTTTGAGCAACATTTATTGTTCCAATAGGGACATTGGAACCCAAGTAAATATGACACCTGCTTGTAATCAAACAGTAATAATCATTTATTCAGATAAATGATTGGAAGAAACATTTTCTAATACTATAAAATCTAATCACCCAGCTACTATATTATCTATCCAATTCAAGATATAAGATTCAGGTGGTAAATTTAAGTTATAGGTGTCTCCTTAAAGTCTTGATCATACTTGCAACTGGAATATTGATCATTGATGGCTAGTGAAGTTTTTTTTTTTAATCGATTGTTCTCAACTTTAAAAGTAGCTACATAACTCATTTCATGAGATAAAGAAATTTTCAGGTTTATCTCAGTTTCTTCTGAGAAAAGGGAGGTCACTCAAATATTTAAAGGAGAACAATCAAGAAATAATAAAGTTTTGTGGGTTTTTTTTGATATATGACTAAGAGAATTATCAGCATGATAGGTATGATTAAACTACCAGAGCAAATATTCCACAAATCAAGGACTATATCTCCATTGTTCACTATTCCTCTTCAATTAGCTCAGTTACTATACTATGGTCAATTTTTAGTAAAAATCTTAGAAATTAATAGGCAGGAAACTGAATCATACATGAAAAATTAAGAGTAGATTAAGCTGACCTGAGGAGTAATAATCTCTATTCCAAGAACACTGGATGCGATGGAGGAGATTTAAACACCTGATAGATATCTGTATAGATTGCATCTACTCCTTTTCAGCTATGAGATTCTATGCTTCTTTCCCAATGAAAACCTGGAACACATTAAACTATATTACCTCTTGGAAATCATTAGGGTACCATTTAATAATGTATTACATCCTTAAATTAGTATTGTAATTTTGTAACTTTAAAGAACTAAATGCTTTTGTAACTTTAAAGAACTAAATGCTTCTAAAGCATGACTACCATATCCTCCTGCTAGTACATAAACAGTTCCTTAGTAGCTCCTCATAAATCATATCATTGTTAAACTCATTATACAGGTAGCAAAACAAAGGCAACACGGAACTGCAAACCTTCCTACTTCCTAGCCCTAGTCATAATGATTTTCAGGATCTCACAGCACAGCCCTCAGAGCTCAGGTACTATAAATGAAGTTTCTGTCCACATTATTGAGTATAGAAAATCACAATTTTCTTTGTGTTAATAGCATACATAAAGGGGGAAAAATAGACTATCTATTCAAGTAATGTTTAGATGAATGTAAAAGACTCTAAAGAAATCAGTCAACGTGTACCACCTTTGTTTTAAGAAAATCTCCCAGAGCACAGAGAATGCTGAGATTAGAAGTGACTGTATATTCCATTACCTTTTATGTATGTATATACCCTGGGGCCTAGTCACTGGTATTTATTACTAAGTTCATGAATGAAATATTAGAAATGTTCCCAATTTACACAAACTCAAAGGCTACGGTGGGAAAATTTAAAAATTCCAAAACTAAAATATTTAATTTTGGAATCCAAATTTATTTATTTCAATGCTCTACTGACTGAGGCAACTTTAGATTATAACAGGAAGAACAAAGCATGGGCTGCCTAAAGAAGTAATAAGTAAGGAACATTTTGAAATGGAAACCCTGGAGACAGGAAGGAACTTAGGTAAAGGTTTCTGTGTACGTACAAAAATACCCACAAGTAAAATGAACCAGTGTGTTGAAACGTAATTCTGTGATTCCCGTGGCAACATCTTGGGAATTAAGTTTGTAAGCACTATATTTTCAATATATGTTGGTGTGAGTTTCCAGAATAAAACAGACCAGTCCCAGGAAATCCTTTTTATGATGTAGTCATAATATAAAGTAGGTTATTAATTATGAGGCTGTACTCTTTCTTTAATCAGTGGCATGGTGTATGTTAATCGGAAACAAACAAAACTATTTTGAACCTATCTATATATAGGTGAAATTTTTCCCTTCCATAAATGCCACTTTATCTACTGTTCCTATTTCTAAATATAGCTATAAACAATTTGTGCGCCAACTATCCCAGTACAAGCAGAGAATAATAACTCATTGAAATTGAGGCAGTTACCATCACATTTGCACTCCCTGAAGCTGGCAGTTTCATTCTCTAGAGACAGGTTCATTTATCACATTCACAACCACAGTAAAAATGAAATCATCAACTAAAGGAACTCTGGCTCACTCATTTTCCTCTAGGAGTGCCAATGAACATTTCAAATATTTAAGAAGAAGATCTCCAGACTCTATTTGTTTGAGAGAAAGCAGAAAGCCTGGAGAAGGTGACGGGCAGTATCGAGATACTCCACGGCACATTCAGAGCTAAGAACTTTACAAGTCCTTAAAAATCGCATTAATATGGCATATGTGAACTGATAAATTAGAACCATGAGGGTTAAGGGTGAGAGAGTAGACTAGAATAAAATAAACCTTTTAGAAAGCTTTTAAATTTCAGTTGTGATCTCATTTAGTGTTCACCTCTTGTGAAGTTTTGCTCTCTATGTGTGCTTCTTTTCCTACCAAAGCAAAGCAAAACAAAAACAAAACTTCATTGTTTTTGTTGTAAACACAGTTCTAAACTGGATTTTTTATTACATTGTGTTTTTGTTTCCACCTATAATGCACATATTATCCTTATCATCTCTTCTGTATGAACCTTTGTTGGACAAGTAATTGGAATTTAAAATGGTATTGAATTTAGCCATTTTCTTCCTTTACAACCTGTTGTTTGCTTAAGTGTATTAATTTTATGGAAAAAATAAATCAGGTTTAATTGTTTCTTTCTCTTTGTCTCCATTTCAGAAATAGAAAACATTTTGTCACCAAATTCTTTTGACTTTGAACAATAGTACTGTTCAATATTTTTTGCCCAGGAATCTTCAATTACTTCTCATGACCTCAAAAATGAGAAATGCTAAAATTTAAAAATGTATTATTTTTAGGCACTAATTTAGACCCACTGTTTATGTACATAAATAATTATTAAAAGGCAAAAACAAAAATTATATCACATGGATATACTATGAAAAGACCTGATCATTTCTCCTACACAGAGGATGAACACTGCAAACTATATCATTGATGACTTATAAAGGCAATTTTTGGATGTAACACAACTACTACTTTACAGAACACTATTGAACTTATACTAAAAACATAAATATGCATGATCACTACATAATGTGATTTATTAGTATTTTATTAATATGAATTTTTATCTTATAACCACATTTTAGGGTATTTCTGGCACTGATTGAGAAATATCAATGTTTTAAAATTAAATTGATGTCTATGGATGATGCCCCAAATATGTCAGGACAAACCTGGGTTTCCTTGGTCTTCTGACTTTCTAACTGTCAGATACTGGCAAATGCTTAGATTCTTTGAAAGATCATATAAAAATAAATGAGGGTGTGGTTCCATGGAGTAGTGGTTAGAACATCTGCTTTATACGCAGAAGGTTCTAGGTTAATGCCCCAGCGGAGCCACGGCCCTTACCCTGAGTGCGCCAGGCCCCGGGTGTGCCAGGCCCCAGGTATGCACTGTTAGCACGTGGGAGGAGATGCCCCAGCTTCAGGGATCCAGTTCTTAAGGGGAGATGGCAACATCCGTATGTCAGGGGTAGAAGTAGGGGGTCGGGGGTGGGGAGATTAAAAAAAATAATAAAAAAAATAAATGAGGACATCAAGAGCACTAAGTAAAACTATTTGAGCAAACAAAAGTCACTTCTATTATGGATTCTCTAAACATAAAGTCAACCTTAAACACAAAAGACTGCCAAAGCAGAAATTTTCACTGCCAAATGCCTCTGAGTTTTGAAAATACAATAGTCCCTCCTTATTCATGGCTCCCCTCCTTGTGGTTTCAGTTACCTGTGGTCAACCACAGTCTGAAAATATTAAATGGAAAATTCCAGAGATAAACAATTCATAAGTTTTAAATTGCGTGCCTTTCTGAGCAGTGTGATGAAATCTTATGCTGTCCTGCTCCATCCTGCAAGGAGTGTGACCTATTCCTTCATCAAGCATCTCCATACTGTAGATATACACTCTTCTTACTTAGTCATGTAGTAGCCATTATGTTTATCAGATCAGCTGTCACCATATCCCAGTGCTTGTGTTCAAGTCACCCTCGTTTTATTTAACAATGGCCCCAAAGTGCAAGAGTATTGATGCTAGCAATTTGGATATGCTAAGCAAAAGCCATAAAGTATATTTCCTTTAAGTGAAAAAAGTAAACATTCTCTACTTAATAAGGAAGGAAAAATATTGTATGTTGAGACTGCTTAGAACTATGGCAAAATGAATCTTCTATCCATGAAATTGTAGAGGAAAACAAAATTCTTGCCATGTTTGTTGTCACACCTTAAACTGCGAGTTGCAGCCACAGTGCACAGTAAGTGCTTAGTTAAGATGGAAAAGGCCTTAAATATGTGGATAGAAGACATGAACAGAAAATGTGCCCTGATTGACAATAACATGTTGCCACAGAAAGCATTGAGTCTATAGAAAGACTTCATCAAGAAATCCCCTGAAATGAAAGATATACCAAGCCATTTACTGAAGGTAGGGAATAGTTACATAGATTCAGAAATAGGTTTGGACTAAGAAAATATAAATATTACTGGAGAAGCTATATCTGCCAATGAAGAAGCTACTGCCACATCTCCATCATATTTGAAGAAGTTGGTTAGGATTTGGAATTAGGATTTGAAGAAGTTGGTTAGGATTTGGAATTATCTGTGGGTTCAGGCATCCACTGGAGGTCTTGGAACATATGCCCCATAGACAAGTCATTGAAATTTCACAGATGAAGAGAAGTAATTGTTTTCCAGATCTCAAAAATGTTCATCAAAATGGGAGAAGGAAGTGATATCACACTGAAATATAAAAAAAAAATTAGCCTTTAGACTGCTAGACCACAGATAAACTCATTAGGAATTACTGTTAATTGGTTATTGGAATGATTTTGTTTAAATACTAACACATCTCTTCTAGAATATACCAAGCATTCTAAGAAATGTAAACATGTCACATGAAACAGTTCAAGACTTGATATGATTGTGGAATGTTTGCTATTCAGTATCTCAAATAAGCATCCTATGCAAATATGTATTCTTTTCCAGGTTGGAGTACTCTCTATGAACTTTCACAAACCTGTATTTTTCCTCTCCACTAAAACCTTTCAGTTATCTTAATAATGTTCCTGATAATGAAAAAGATTTCTACTAATTAGGATAATCTCCAGTCTCTAGCTCATCTACTTCCATGTGAGAATTGTTTGAAAACAGTTTTACCCACCTAATATACTTTAAGCTCCCCACATAACTTTGCCCATCTCAAATTTTGGCTCTTTGTTTCATTTTTCTGGTGCATGCAGATATTGATTACTTGATATTTTTCACATCAAACACCTATCTTGGTGGGTGGATGGATTAACCTTTAAAATAATGAACAAGTAAAATGGCTTCAAGAAAGAGAGAAAATAAATAACGATATTTTCAAATTCAACCACAAAATAGCAAACAGTTTAAAAGAGTTTTCTCTAAAACATAAAATATTTCTTTAAAAATAATCTATTCACAAAAAATTAGGTCTGAAAAACAGTCTTCTTTAACACTAGGTTATAGATAATTACAATGCTTCAAACCTCCAAGGAGTCTCAAGCCTTTAATTCATATGCTTGGCATATCATGTCTTTATAATGACATTCAGAGACTAGGTTCAGAATTTTTTTCCTATCCTTTGTCATTCATTACATTCCAAACATTTGTGTTCTACAATCTATATAAGGCAACTGGCTTTATAAACCATTCTTAGCTCTGTAAAGCCAAATATGACTATCATACAGAAATTTTTATTTTACTTTTTAAAATATTTTATCACTTCATTTGTTAGCTAAAATTTTAACAAAAGGATGTTCAAGATAAAGAAATAGTACGGAAAATATGTATTAAGGTCATTTTAAGTTTCAGATTCAAAAGAGCAATGTCGAATATATGAACTACACTTATTCATCAACTTTTCTTTTCCCAAAGAGAAATATAAAAAGTAAAGTATGTTCTGGCATGAAAGTTGAGATTTCCTCATAGACTCATCTCAGCAGTTATCAGAGTGAGCTTTTTTAAAGTGGCCTTTAGCTAAGAAGTAAGGCTGTATTCCAATCTTTATCTATTTCATTTCCCATGCCTCCATGTATCGAGCAAACAGTTGAGGCCATTACAGGGTCTTTGCCTTCAAGAATTAACTTAAAGTAACCTGAAAGAAAACAAAAGAATCATTGTGACCTACATGTGTTGCTGCTGCTCTTTGTGCTGTCATTATGAGTGGTATTATGTCGCAGCTACGGCAGTGGCATGATATTGTGGTGCTTATGTGGTGCTGTGACTTTGCCACATTCTTTTTAGTATGAGTAGAGAGCATGTAAGATTGATAGTTGACATAGCGATGCACTATTTTACCTGAGAGAAAATTAGAAATATATCCGCGTGCCACCTGGAGGCGTTTCGGTCAATGATGAACTGCATATACAACATGGTTCCATAAGATTCTAATGGAGCTGAAAAATTCCTATCATCTTGTGACTTCATATCCATCATAAGGTTATAGAGCAACACATTACTCACGTGTTTGTGATGATGTTGGTGTAAACAAACCTACTGTCCTGCCAGTCATGGAAAAGTACAGCATATACAATTATGTACAATACACAACACTTAATAATAATAAAAAACTGTGTGACTGATTTATGTATTTATCATTATTTTAGAGTATTTTTCTATTTACAAAAAAGTTTGCTGTAAAACAATATACCGTGTTATGCCAGCACCAGCCTATCTCATGTTAAACTATCTCTCTTGATTGCATCATTTTTCTTGTGCTTTTGATTTAATTTTGTGTTATTTTGTTTATCATCACCCCTAAGTGTACAAAATCTGCTGCTTATGTTGCCAATAAGAGGTCAAGTCAAGGGACTGACCTGGATATAAAATTTAAAGTGAGTAAAGACTACAAAGGTGAAAAATCAAAATGACATATGCTGTTGAAGGATCTTCTTTGCTGAAGGCAATGAGAATGATGAAAATCTGAGAAAGACCTATAACAGACATGGAGAAACTTCTAATGAGCTGGACTGAAGACAAGACACAGAAGTGTATCTCAGCATCATGATGATAATGGTCAAAGCAAAAAGTTTATGATGTTCAAAGAAAAGGTTGGACCCAACTATGATGTTAAATTCACTGCTAGCACTAGGTAGTTCAAGAATTGTTATTCATTACATATTGTGAAAGTGAGTGGTCAGTCGCGAGTGGTGAAGTGAAGAAAGCTGAAAAAAATTTGAAGATTCTAGATAAGCTGATTATGGAGGAAAATTACTTGCCGGAGCAAATATTCAATATGGATAAAATCTTCCTATCCTGGAAACGGATGTCTGAAAGGAATTTCCTCTATAAGGAGGCCCAGTCAACGTTAGGTTTCAAAGCTTTTAAGGACAGGATAACAATTTTGCTTGAAGACAAAGTTACAGGCTACAAAGTGAAACCCAATGTGATCAGGCAAGGCAAGAACCCCATGGTCTTCGAGCATATCAATGAGCACACACTGCCAGTGTACTGCAGGAACAATAATAAGTCATGGATGACCCAGCTCCTCTTTCAAGATGTCCTCCTGAATTGTTATGCCAGTGAAATAAAGAAGTACTGTTTGGAAAATAACATACCTTTCAAGATTTTACTTATTGTTGATAATGTTCTCAGGCATCTTTCTTTTATTGTTGATCTTCATTCCAATATCAAAGTGGTGCTTCTTCCTCCAAATACCACCTCTTTGATCCAACGAATGGATCAAGAAGTTATGGCAGTTTTTAAGAATATTTTCCCAGGCTACTATTACAACTGAGTAAAACACTGAGAAAAACTGTTGCAATTCTGGAAGGATTACAACATCTATGGCTATATTGAAAACCTCACTTGGGCTAGGGATGATGTCATCAAGAAGTATATGAATGATATCTGGAAGAGGACACTCATGAGGTTCATCTATGACTTCAAAGAATTCGCCAAAACTCAGCAAGGCTGCAGTTGAGGTAGAAAACAATTTTAACCTTGGTGTGAATGAGAATGATATTGAGGAGCTTCTAAAGGTGCTTCCTGAGGAAATGACTAATGAGGAGTTGTTGGAACTGGAACAGGAATGCATAGCTGAAGAAGAAGCAAGATAAAAGGAAACTGCAGAAGAAAAATAAGAACCCTCAAAGAAATTCTCAGTGAAAGGCTTAGCAGAAGCTTTTTCAGACCTCAGGAAGCTCCTTAAAAAGTCTGAAAACATGGACTCAACACTGAAAGGTTTTCATTAATAGAGGGAAGTGCTAATGGTACATTATCTGCTTACGAGCAAATATGTGATGAAAAAAGAAACAATCCAAATAAACAATCATGAACATAGTCCTAAAAGGAGTGACAGCTCCTGAAGAAAAGCCTCAGGAAGGTCCTTCAGGAGGTGTTCCAGAAGAAAGCATTGTTATCATAGGGGATGACAGCTCCATGCCTCTTATTGTTCCCAAAGACCTTTCGGTAGAAGAAGATGTGGTGGTGGAAGACAGTCATATTGAAGATCCTGTACCTGTGTAGTACTGGGCTAATGTGTTATCTGTGTCCTAGTTTTTAACAACAACAAAAAAAATTAAAAATTGCAAAACAAATTAAAAATGGAAAAAAAGTTTAGAGAATAAAGATATAAAGAATGGAATTTTTTTTTTTGCATAGCTATATAATGTGTTTGTGTTTTAAGCTAAGTGTTATTACAAAAGAGTCAAAAGTTTTAAAAAACAAAAAGTTTATAAAGTAAAACTGCTTACAGTAAGCTAAGGTTTATTATCAAGAAAGAAAAAAATTATAAATTTAGTGTAGCCTCAGTGCACAGTGTTTATAAAATCTACAGTAGTTATGCTCTAGGCGTTCACATTCACTCACCAGTCATTCACTGACTCATCCAGAACAACTTCCAGTTTTGCAAGCTACATTTGCAGTAAATGCCCTCTATAGGTGTATCATTTTTTACCTTTTATATTATATCTGTTGTTTACCTTTTCTATGTTTAGATATGTTTAGATATACAAATACCATTGTATTACAATTGCCTACAGTATTCAGTACAGTAACATGCTGTACAGATTTGTAGCCTGGGAGATATTAAATAAAATTCTAAAATTAAATTAAAAGAGAGTTTTATCCATATATAATTTTCAAATCAGAAAACATAGCCCTTGACATGAACTGAAGACTCATTTCAAAATGGGAAAAGGGTTAGGTTGTAAAGGCAAAAGTTGCAAGGAACTGATGAACAAATCAGTGAGTGGCTAGGAAAAACAATACCATAAACTTACATCATTCATTTTCTGATTGGTGGGGGTAACTGGACTTTTCAACAGTTGACTGACTCAGTGATCAGCAAGTAGGGCTATGATACAAGAACGATGGGTAACATATGATTAGGCATTTGTCAACATCCTAGTTCTGGTTCAGGCTTCTAAAACAAAAGCTTTTGGGTTATTTATGAACAGAAATCAAATAGCACAGGGAGACTGTTCTGTGGGCAGTTTCCAATTCCAAGAAGCAGTCATACTTTATAAGCAGCTTCAGAGTTCAAATTGTAAAAATCAAAATGTTGGGCCACAAATTATGATATTAAAATTGTTATAAGTCCTCAGAGCAATAGGCTATACCATCGAGCCTAGGTGTGTAGCAGGCTATACCACTTAGGTTTGTGTAAATATATTCTACGATGGTCATACAATGACAAAATCACCTAAAGATGCATTCCTAGAAAGCATCCCCTTGTTAAGCAACACATGATTGTAACTAATTCTCAACAATAAATCAGGTACATAGTTTAGGTTCCGAAATTTCCTAATCATAAACACAGTATTTAAAGATGTTTTTCTCACAACTTTATTCTGAGGCGATTCAAAGATGAGATATAACATATGTGTGTTAAGAGTAAAGTAAGTAGGTAAGTAAGTAAGTAAGTAAGTAAGTAAATAATAAATAAGGAAAGAAGGAAGGAAGGAAAGAAGGAAGGAAGGAAGGAAAAAAGGAAGGAAGGAAGGAAGGAGGGAGGGAGGGAGGGAGGAAAGGAGGGAGAGAAGGAAGGAAAGAAGGAAGCAAGCAAGCAGGCCATGGTGGAGTGGCTTGTCCCCAGGACGACAAACCAAGACTTCATTGCAGTTTTAACCTCTCAGGAATGTGACTTTACACCAACCAGTTTGGAATTTCCTGATCAATACTATTGAGGTAATTTGCCTAATCATACTCTTTTGTAGCACTTCCCTCAAAGATAGAGGCCCTTGTCTTAAACAATTCTTTATTTTCTTTTGCTAATAACTTTCTTATCCTACCCAGTTTCTGCCTTAAAAAAGAAAGAAAGAAAGAAAGAAAGAAAGAAAGAAAGAAAGAAAGAAAGAAAGAAAGAAAGAAAGAAAGAAAAGAAAGAAAAGAAAGAAAAGAAAAAAGGAAAAGAAAAAAAACAACCTTTTATTTTGAACAACTTCTTGGAGCATCTCTTTATTAGATAGGATGCTGCTCTATTCATGAATCATTTAATAAAGCCAATTAGATCAATTTTACCCTGCTAATTTTTTTAATGTATTAAAGAATTGTAAAAATTATTGAAGTAAAATACGATTGCTCAGCAAGGAAATAAGAAATTTAGCAAAAGTCAGTGAAGCATTTTAAAAAAAAATTATTTTGAGGCTTTTGGCCAAGAGCAATACCTGAACTCTTAACAATGATGTTTTTACAATAAAGTTATTTTTATAAATTCAAGTCAAGTGAACGTCTAATGTTAATTTGAAGAAAATTTATTTTTAACTTAAAATAATATGAAAACCAAGAATAGATAGTAAATTGAATAAAAAGTGTTGTGGATTATTTTAATAATTTTAAATCCACTTATTTATGACATGTGAACTTTTAAAAATCTACTTGTTTATAACAAAGATCGAAAACAAGTTGTTTTTTGAATACAGAAAAATGAGACACATGGCAAAACTTGGATCATGATAGTTCACAGGTTAGAAATGATCCCGAGTGTTTTTCACAATGAAGGCCATAAAACTTGACTGCCCTCCATTTACCTGCCCTTTCCTTTTTGGGAAAATTCAGCTTCAACTCACATCCCATGGTCACAGTATTTCCTCATCTCCAATGGTCCACTATTTCATCAAGAGGACCTTGACACAGAGACTTCCTAGGAATGAGCCTTTCTAGCACTGTGAGACCACACTATCCAACCAAAAGGTTGATTATCAATGTATCATTTTGATTGATTTATGACAAAGGGGAAATTGTTGAAAAAATAGAGAGGTTCTACTGAGAGTAACTTCATAGAGTGATCTAATCATGAATTCCTATTAGGTAGGTCATGGTGAGTAGTCACACTCCATATACATATTTTTTTAGTTAAAGGTTTATCTTGTCCTTAAACAAGCTCTGGCTATTGTTTTTGTGTACCTAGGTTAACTCACCTTTGAAATTAGTATGACCACCTTTAAAAAGCAGATAATATTGTTAACTATCCTATAATCTAATCTCTGCCTTGCTTTCTCTTACTCTCAAGTAATCTTCCTTTCATCCCCTCCTTAATTTAAAGTACATAAAAATAACTATGAAACTGTCACTTTCCAAAGCTTTCCAGCTCTTGCTTCCTGGCAATTGTCAGTTTTGGCTTAAATAAACTATTACAAAAATTCTCTATAGGTTTGGACATTTCTTACATTGACAGAAGGAAAGTTGTTTTGACAGAAGAATGCAGTAAATTGTTTCTGGATCTCATGATGTCATTTGCCGTCATTCATAGTCACCCAGCAGGTTAGCTGCCGAGGAACCCCGATAGAGGCTTAAGTATGGAGAAACAACTATGGCAAGAGAAAATTTAGATTATAAATACTGAAATTTTGTGAAGACTATTGGAGAGTTTCAGTCTGGGCAAGGCCACAGTTTGCTGACCAAAATAGCTCTCAGAAGATCTAGGGATACTTGCGCTGCTGTGGCCAAGGAGACTCTTTGGTTGGCAGTGGTGCTAAACTATCCAATGGTCCCTGGAATGATAGATAACCTTCAGAGCGGCCTAGTCTGTCCACCAACCCTGGTGCTTCTGTTCTCTAAAGCGGTGCTCTACCAACATGGAACTTCGGATTTTTTGCACCGGTAGCTAGAACTCAGCTTGCAGTTGGTTAAACCATTTCTCCCGAGAAACCAAACTATATAAAAAGGTACATCTCTGTTAAACTTGGGCTTTATTCCTTTTTCTCTGATTGCCTGTAATAATAGTGTGATCAATCTGTAATCAATCAGTAGTTTTTTGGAGTATGTTATTTCTTTATTTGGCTTATTAAGTGATATTATTCTATATGCTATTGGCTTGTGAAATTATTATAATTCCAACAGCAAACCTGTGCTAAATGTATTACTGGCAAAGACAAAATTAGTCTCTAAGTGTATCTTTGCCACCTCAAATGAAACAAAACAAAATAAAACAACAATTATAAACATAACAAATGACTAAAGGCTGGTAAATATTGCAAATATCTGTAAGGAGAGAGAAAAGTCATAATGATACACCCAGGGCTAACAAACAGGGGTCCTGAACACAGAATGGGATGGTACCTGGGAAAATATGTGAGGTTTTGCTCATGAAAAAATAAATAAAATACCAATATTCAAGTGGTGGAAGAACTAGGAAATAAAGAAATAATAGGAGACTCAAGAAGACTAGCATAAGAAAAATCAGTAGAAAGTATAAAGGATAAGACAGAAATAAAACTGTTGTTATCAATACAGGTGACTGATAAATTCTTAACTAAAATACCATCTTCCTTTTTATATCAGATAAAGAAAGACAAATATAGATCAATCAAACAGTTTTCAAGTTAAATATAAGAATATTGTGTGAGGTTTGGCTGACTGAACAGGTTAAAGCCTTATAAAATATTTTTGTGCTTACAGATGAGGAAGAGAGAAGACGAATTAGCTAAGGGGTTAGATTTTTTTTTAAAAAAAGTGAGTTGAGAGTATCTTTTCTTAATGTTTCTTACAGAATAGGAAAGGACCCAATTTCGTAAGAGATCTATGATAGACAAAGGGCCAGTGATCCTGAGAACTGATAATAATTTATGCAAAAAGAACACAATCTATTTCTACTTTATCTACAAGAAATACTTCAGATTTTAGAAGAGAAGAAGTCTGTTAAGTGTTTATATCTTTTAATGTTATAACATATGTATGTTTTTATTAATGGAAAGTTTTATAATTCAAATTACCAGTAGCTAAATGTATAGCGTGCACACACACACATGCACAGCTGCTATGAAATGTGTAATGAGATATAAATCAAGTCCAGTGATTTAGGCACAGGTAATGTTAAAATTAGGCAACATTCTATAACATAGATAAACCTTGAGGACATCCTACTAAGTGAAATAAGCCAGTCATAAAAAGATAAATACCATATGAGTCTACTTACATGAGACTCTTAAAACAGTCAAAGTCAAAGAAACAGAAAGAAGAATGGTGGTAACCAGGGGTGGGGTGGGGGCGGTAGAGGAGACAAGGAAAAAAGTGGTTGTTTTTTCATGGATTTAGGGTTTCAGTTTTGTAACGTAAAGAAGTTCTGGGGATCTGTTTTACAAAACTGTGAATATACTTAGCACTAAACTGTACACTTAAAAATGGTTAAAATGGTAAATTAAGAAGTGCTTTTTAACTACAATTTTTTTAAAAGTTAAAAAAGTAGGCAAAATTGTAAACTTAGTGAAATAGTTGAGTCTTCTTTCCTTGCCACCCATAACCTGCAATAAGCACGCTAGTGTTATAGCACGAACGATTCTGAGACCCACGGAGCCAACTGAGATTAATTATGAGCCTTTATTAGCCTGCCGGTGACTGACTCTGTACCACGCAGGGTCAGAGGAGATCAGCCCCGAGCTTCCAGAGGAGGCAGCTTATACAGCTTAAGACCATATCCTGGCGGTCTTCTCAACAAGCAAGCAAGCAGATTACAGAAGCAGATGTTGGCTGTAAACATCTTACACAAAGACAAATGTTTCCGGGGAACTCTTAGATCAAATAGGGCCTAGAAGGCAGTTCCATTATCTGCATCTTGTGGCTGTCAGTGCTTTCCTGGGGGCTGGTGGCTGAAGATATCACTTCCCTGTGACTGATTTATTGGAAAGTTTTTTCACTCCTATATTCCCCACTAGATTCTCAAACCCCTAATTCTTTCCTTTGTTCACAGTCTTTCTGGTTCCATCCAGTCTCTGCTATTTCTCTGGAGAGTTCCCTGGTATAAGTATCTCTCCAATATTTCAATGCAAAACCTTTCCACTTTGAGTATAATTCTCTTATAAACTGATAATTCATTGATTTTTTTCTAAGGTATTTATTTAAAAATATTTTTCCTATACTATTTATGCTAAAATAAATTCTAAATATGTTGTCCTTTAATTATAAAAGCCTGTCACAAAGGATTCTTACAAAATAAGCCCTTCCCCAATACAAAACAATTTATAGTGATAGACTACATGCTTGTGAGTATACCACAATACAAGCATGTGTGTGTAATGGACTGGAGCTGGGAGAAGTAGGTGGTGATCAGTTTATTTGGAAGAGAAAGTTTTAAGTTAGACACGCTGTTTCTGCAGGGTTAAGACTTGAAGGCATGCTGGATATATATGAGTTTACCTTCTACGTGTGTGTGTGTGTGTGTGTGTGTGTGTGTGTGTGTGTGTGTGTGTGTGTGTGTGTTACCTTTTTGAATGGCCCAGAGAAGCTACTCTTAATCACTAATTCTGAAATTAAGATAAAATAATTTAACTATAATGACAGAAATATTTTTCAAAACAATTTTCAAGATATTTTAGGAGAAATGCTGTTCATTCCATCATTTGAAACAAGTAATTTTAAAATGGGCATTGATGTAACATAAAATGCATTGAGAAAGTAATCATATGAAATAGAATAATCTCATTAAATCATTAAACCTTTTCGATTTGTAGTGTACTCATTCTTTTCTTACTTTTTTTATGAGATGTTGGATGTCAATGTATGGGAGAGATCCTTTTAATTTGTCAAAATCCCTTTATTTTTGCATTGCAAATATATCTAAATTATACAGAAAAGTTTGAAAGCCTTCAAAAATAATATTGCTAAACACTTTTAGATAGATTTTTAACATCAATTGTGATCTTCCTGAGATATCCATGTTTCTTTATACTACTAATTAGCATTTTTTATTTTATAGACCTCTAAATAAATTATGAAAATAAAATGAAAGGCTGGACTCCATTAGACTAGAGATAGCTTTGGTCTATCACAAGCTGTGCCTTGATATAAATCTAAAGCATTTTATGTCTAAACCAGCAAGAAAGCAGTTTAATTTCCCATTAAATCACAGTTTAGTATATTATAAAACAAATTAAGTGATGGAAATTTTTAGCTAAATGATGATATTTATATCCGCACTCCACAAATACACATGCTTAAATGCCATAGACAAATTCCAAGTATGCATTAAAAAGAGACAGGGAGGGGAAATGGAAGCATTAAGCAGACTGTATGTAAAACTCACTATTTGCAAAAATAACATATAGGTGAACTCATTCTGCAACATACACCTATGAATGTTTGTACATTTTAAGAAAATAAGGAAAATATATAATTAGTAACAAATATCCGAAGAACTTGGACTATAAAGTAAAGAAAATACCTGATTATTTTTTGCCTTATCAGCGAAATGTATCTATGTGTCATCTAGCCCCTTTCTCTGTATCTAGCTGACTTAGAGATACTGAATAATTTATATTATGCTAGTCAATAGTCTACTGCATAGGAAAATTAACAATTATTACCAGAAGACAGCATCATATAGTTGAAAAAGTACCTGCTTTGAGGACGGACATGGCCTTATATCCTAAGTATGATATTTTCTATAAATAGAGCTTCTGAACCAATTTTGTTCTAAGCAAGATGTCTATCTCAAAAACTTGTTATGATGAAAACATTAAATAGCATGTATAAACTAACTAGTGTCTGGTGCACATTAGTTTCTCAATAAATATTAATATCTTTTTTTTTTCTTCTCCATTAGGTTATTTTATGAATATGTAAAATTTTTCTCCCTTTAAACACAGCATAACAAAATACTGTCTATACAATCTTCTTCCCCTTTCATGGTAATTTGTTTCTGAAAACCTAGGGGCAATTATTGGAATTTAAAAACATAATTACCATTGGGATTAATGGTACATAATTACTTCAACAGTTAAAAACACATGTGAAATACTTAATGCTTATGTAATTGAAATATATAACAAAACAAGAAAAAAACTGAAGAAAAAAGCAATCAATGAAAACAATGCAAGTGATGCACTAAATTATCGCAATTATAAACTAGATAACCAATAGTATTTGATAAAAAAATGTAAATCATAATTCAATAAATATAAACCAGATTTCTTTTCTTTCTCTATGCTTAGTTATTTACAAGATGTGGAAAACCCAAATCGGTCTTCTAAATGTTAATACCTTGTTAAACCGAAATGGGTGTATTAGATTAAACTCTTCATTAACTTGGAATTTGACTACATAATTATCTGATAAATCTCTTTTCTGTAGTATCCCTGTCTTTCTTTATGGAGAATCAAAAATATAATTTCTATCAAGAAGTACATTCTTGCCCGAATACTGACAATTCTTGTCTAAATGTGTCCACAATATCTCAAGAAACAAAGTTACTAAAATGTTTATTTATTAACCCATTTCATAGGACTGGCAGTTTTTTACCCCCTTCCCCCTAAGAATTATAGAAAGAAACACAGAACCAAGAATAAAAGTATTATATGTAAAACAACAACAACAAAAAGTTCTTTACTTAATTTTAACTAAATTCAGTGTCTCAGACACAATCTGATAATTATTGATGATATTATAAAACTTAATTGTTAAATACATAATTATGCTCACTGTTTATAATAAGGTAAGAATACATTACCTTCTAGGAAGAATAGTTAAAGGCTTCTCTTCACTTTTTAAAAAAAGAGGAAACCAAGGCCTAGAAAACGTAATGTAATACTAGCCTGAGATCACAGCTAGAGCTAGAACTGAAACTATGGCTATGTCCTTTTTCACAGTTTTTCAATGATTCAATCACTAAATGAATTGAACTTGGAACTATCATAATATTACCAACTAACATACATTTATAGGCATTATTTTAGTTTCTCTCTAGGAGAAGGTTAAAGGAAATGAAAACATCCTGCATTTAATTTAGGCTCCCTTTGACAACAACCACAAAAATAGAAATAAACTCATAGATATAGAGAATATTATGAGAGGGGGTTTGAGAGGGACGGCGAAAGGGAGAAAAGGGATTAAGAAGTACAAATGGATAGTTACTTAAAGACAATAGTTAATAATGTAATAAATATGTAAAGGGGAAGAGGAGTACTAGTTTTAGTGGGGTGATCACTTTGTGAGTTATGTAGATCTCTAATCACCATGCAGTACAACTAAAACTAATATATTGTATGCCAACTATAACTGAAAAGAAAACTCATTGAATTGTACAATGTAAATACAAGCAACTGTCTATTATATTTCAATAAAGCCAGAAAGAAAAACAAAACAAAACAAAAAACAAAAAATAAATTTCTTCATCTAAAATTGGGCTTCTAGGTTTTTTGCAAGACAATGTACGTATAACACTAGCACTGTGATTGCCATAAGTAGGTACATAACATGGACTAGTTCTCTCTCCACTGTAGAAATGA
This sequence comes from Pteropus alecto, assembly GCF_000325575.1. NCBI lineage: Eukaryota > Metazoa > Chordata > Mammalia > Chiroptera > Pteropodidae > Pteropus > Pteropus alecto. Next base: position 19,415,594 of record NW_006442484.1, read on the forward strand.
AATAACTCAGTGAATGAATGGGTTTGGATTTTTTTTTAATGTTGTTTAAAATGTTTAGATAATAAAATGTTATTCTGGTAATTATGTGGTTATTTTTCTGGAAGTAGAGTGATTTTATGTTTTGTTTCATTTTGGGTGATGAATGGAAATGCAAGAAAAAGACAACAGGCCCATATGTAAATTGAACCTATAAACTTAGTCATACCAGAAAATGTTGCAATACATTGAGCCATCTAGACACAAGTAGCCATATTAAACCATTCACTGCTTTTATTTTAAATTATGATTTTGAAATGGGGTATATACTAAAAGACTTGAGCATTACCCAATAAATATATTTTATGCTAGTTGTTTAATTTTGTAAGTGGGACTCATTTGTCATTATTGAACAGTTAGCAAAATGGACCAAAAAAATCATGACAGCTAAAGTTTTAGCCCTCTAAACATTTTTTTAAGATGGCATTCTGGATGAAAATCTATTCAAACTTAATTGTATACTTTTTCTGTTTGTTAAAACTGTTCAAACTACTAAACCTAATGCTACACTTCCTTAATGATCTGTGGCCATCATTAGAAATACTGGTTATTGTATGGTGGCGTCCTTAGGGATTACAAAAGTTTATAGGTCTGTTTACCTTTATTAAATAGCCCAGTTCCTGTGCTTTTTGAGTTTCTATGTAGGTTTTTTTTTTTTTTTTTATAGATTTTCTGTCAACCCCTTGTTGTCTTTTCACTGCTATTTGTGCTAGTCCTAACAGCTCCGCACCCTTTTCTAATTTGCTACTCCTTAATAGGCAGTGGGTTTGGCAACCAGATAACTAAGCTTGTTAAAATTGTCAGTGAAATAAGATTCTAAGAGAACACTCATAAGAGAAAAATGCATTTGTTTTGTGGCATCGACTTTGTGTTTGCAATTTTGATTGTACATATTTCATTGTTTAAATCTTGCTTCTCAGCTCTGTCAAGAAAGGTAGGTTGCTATATAGCTAGATTCTGAGAGGTGGAATGTTACTCTTAATTAAATTAAGTAACCAATTAACCAATGTCACCCCAATAATTTTAATTTAAAAAATGAGAAAAAATAATTAAGTAAACAGATTGCCACATCTGTATCAGGTATGTTATGCAGACAAGTTAGGTCATGTCTGGAAAAATTGGAGTGTACATTTGGAGAAAGAAAAAGTTATTTAATGTTAAAAAAACATTATTAAAATAATATTCTTTGCAATTTAATTTTAAAAGTCACTAAATTGCACATGTTGAACTTGAAAAATATCACCATATTCCATGTTATTACTTCATTTAAATGTCTGTTTTGGAATGGAATGGCATATATTGGCGACTTATTCACTACAACCTATCCTGTTCGCAAACGTAGAAAAAACAGGGTTATTTTTAGTTGATTTCATCCAGGCAGAAAAGTGCCCCACCACTTCATTCCCTAAAACAAATAATTATTGGTTATGGTCTCATTATAAATTGCTTTCCATGGACGTAATGAGATTTTCTTTTTTCTTTTTTCCTTTCTTCTGTTCTCCCTCTCTCTCTCTCTCAAAGACACAGCTACAAGAGACTTGTGAACTAAATTGTGTTTGCATGACATAAGCTAAATTTAAAGCTCTGACTGCGATTACCACCCTTTTAATACCTTCGCCTAGTCCTTTATGATACGAAGACTGAATTTTAAAAAACTTTTGCACAGCAAAAGCAATTTATACATATAAAAATACTTGCAGGGCCCTAAGGGTTGTTAATGTTGCTGAGAGACCAAAGACAAGTTTGATTTTAAGTTTAAGCTTCAAACATTTATGGCCTAAATGGGGATGTCATTCTGAATTAAGCCTCAAACATTTTTTTTATAGGCAAGCAAGGGTATCATTTCTAAGATGAGCTATAAAAGAGTGAAGCAAGGCCCTAGTCAGTTGCTCTCATCAGAGAATTTTTTTCTCCCTAAAGAGAATAGATTTCAACTGACAATCCTTGTCTCCTTCCAATTTGGGCACTTGTACTTCTCTTCCATGAATCCCCTAACAGTTTCAATCAGAGGAGATATTTTATTTTTTCCTCCTGCTGCTACCAGATATGTCTGGCTGCTGATGTAAAATCATTGTCACGTGACAGCGATTGCTCAGGGCTGCCCTTCCCCAACTCATCAGTCAAGGACACTGACTAAATGTTACAAAAGTCCTTTTCCACGCTCCTATATCCCTCGTCTCTCTAGTCAAACCCTGTGTCCTTACGCAAACATATCTTTTTAAAAAGTTTTTTTTGACACTTTTCTCCTTTCTTTACCTACCTGTTTATGAAGCCTGAGCAACAGTAAATAGACTACAGCTGGACTAATCTTCCACCTCTGCCCCCTGTGTGTTGTAATTTGGCAGTGGTTCTTCTAAGCCAAGGAGATAGAAGATTAACCTGAGGAAGTACCAAGAAGTATGTCTTTAGTATCTTCTGATGCACTTTGATCATTTTCGTACTCCTATCTCACACTTCCTAATTATTCCAAATCTTCATATAGCTGCATGCTTTCTCCCAGACCCCTAAAACAGCTTTCCACCCAGGCTTCTCTCATTAGGAAAGATCTAAATGTCTTAAAATGCTATCTTTAATCAAAACTTTGGTTTTAGTTCTCATTCCTTCAGGCTTGTGATATAGGCCAAGTGCTGGCAAGGAAATAGAAAAAAAATACCAATGAATAATTATATATTAAAGGAGAAAATTTATATTTGAGTCACAACTATAATACAGATGTACTACAACCGGGGCTATCAAGTAACACGATATTTTAATTGCATCTTTGATCACAGAGGAAATTTGAAGGTTACTGGCAGGCCATTGCGGGTGGGGGGGAGGTGTGTGTGTGTGTGTGTGTGTGTGTGTGTGTGTGTGTGTGTGTCTTCATGTGTGTTCATGTGTAGAGTAGTTGATATGAGGCAATTTAGGCAGAGACCAAAATGTTATTCTCAATTCATACAACATAGTGCCTTATGTGAACGATAAAGCCCATAAAAAATATTGACTATACAATTTAGATTGTCCTTTTTTGTAATTTTTCCATGAGAGTATTTGAGATATAATAGCCATCTGTTGTTTAGCTAGTTTTATACCAGTACTAGTATTGATAACGAAACAATGTTTGAAAATAAATACAAAGTCCAGACTCTTCAAGTTATCTGACTTTTCAGGGCCTATGCACATTTATGAAAAATTCTGTTTCAAATTGCATGACCTGAAATACCATCCCTAAAACACAACTTTCTCCTGAAAGACTTCTCCGAAGCCCAGCTACTAACCTTAATCTCATATTTTACCCTCTCCCCATCAACAGTAAGTGTGGTTCTCTGTTCTCCCAACTGCTCATTCTTACTTCATACTCTTCAGTTTATGCGGCTTTCTTTCATCTGACTTTTAAGCTTCTTGAGATCAGGGGTTCTATTTAATTCATCTTAAAGCATTGCCAGAAATACATGTTATCTTTTATATGTATGTATATTTGTGTGTGTGTGTGTGTGTGTGTGTGTGTGTATGTGTGTGTGTTTGAAATATTGTGCCTTAGGACTTCCATGCTACAAATTATGGAGGGAAAATTTACTAAAAATGAAAAGATACTATACTTTTCATGGTGCTTTATGAAATTCCTTTATTTCTTCATGCAGGCCCACATTTGAGATCCTGTACTGTTTTACTCACATAACTTAAAAAAAAAAAAAAAGTTTTTATAAGTAGAAGAAACCCTGGTGCTTTGGAGTATATTATCATGTTCAAAAAAAAACCTATTTAAATCAAGCAACTTGCCTGATGGACAAGGTAATTTTATTTTCAAAGTGTATAATAGAAAAATCCTTTAAATCCATATAACGAAATTTCCTTTGTTCCTATAATTAGAGTGTTACTAGAATATAGAAATATTACAAAGTCAATTCAGGGCAAGTTTTCTGGAATTAAGTTCTGCTAAAATATGTGAAACAAGAAAATCTGGTTGTTGTACAAACAAAATTTTACAGAACAGACAACTTAACAGGACCAGATAATGATATTTCTGCAAATAGATATTATTAGGGATTTCAGAAGGTGATGGGAATTTTACGTTCTAAGGAATCCATGAAACCTTTAAGAGGCTTTATAAAGATAAAAAGCATAGCAGGAAATTGGACTGCCCTCAGTGTATTTCTGCCAGAGGAACATTTTTTTATATTGTTCAGGTGATATGAGAGAGAGAGAAAGAGAGAGAGATGAGATGAGATAGATATATATATTTTTTTTTCTGATAATAAATGTGCTTATTCTTCCAGTATTTTTAAATTTCCGTCCCAAATGAGGTATTCTAAATACATTTTTTAAAAGAAACGTCTAGTATTCTTAAATATGGAAAGAGAAGAAAATAGGGGATGGTGAATCAGAAACTTTAATAATTCTACAGAGTAACCTGGTTGATAAATCTAAAATGCTGAACTAAACATTGAGAATATGCATATTTTTATAGATACAGAATTGAAATTTCTAGGGTATCCTAAAGGTTTCTTAAGTCTAGCACTAAATTAAAACTTAGAATGCTAATCAAAAAAGGAATTGTCTTTTTCTTCTGACTGTGTCTAACCAACAAAGAGATTTATTATCAGATTAATCTGAATTATAGATGACCAATTAAAAAAATAATTATAAAGTGATATTTGGGAGAGAGGAATGATTTTCAATTTATCCTAATTGTAATTGACTGTACTAATCAGTTAACCACTCAAATCAATCTCTTGCTTTAGAAATGTAAATAAAAGCTATATTAGTTTAATTGAATAGAAGTCCAAAGTGAACAAAGGGAAATATTTAATTTCTATATTATCATTCGATATTATATAAGCAGCACACAATCTTAAACATGAACAAAAAGAAATGTATATCATTCTATTGTCAAGAGTATCTCTAGCTTTGAACAATCTGTTTATGGAATTACTAGCATTTTCATGAATTATAGAAGTCTGAGGTAAAAGCTACCTTTTTACCTCATAATAGTGAATTATTTTCATTAATAGTTCATAGTAATAAAACTTACAAAATATAAGGTATTTTTAAAATCTTAATTCATGGAAGAGATAGAACAAATTATTTAAGCAAAATATTACTTAACAAAGGAAACCTAATAAGCATATACTTACTTACTAATTTGATTACTTTATGCACAGTATAGAATTAAAAATATTAATTTTTACAAATAAAATTAGAAGACAAAATATTGGTGACATTATTATGTTTAAATATTGTTTAATGAAACTTTTAGTTATCAGTATCTATTGAAAATATAGACTTCTATCAATTGGGTCAAGATGCAAAATATATTCTTACTGAAGTTTAAGAGCTATTTTAATTATGTTACAATGTAACATATTTTCAAGATGCTGGTTTTTGGACTTGTTTACATGAAATTTGATAACAAGATAGGAAATAACCAAGTTGGGTGCATATATTAGACATTTATAAACCAAGAGACAACACCTTATCAGCTTTTTAGTTTAAGTGTTAACAACCTTTGGCAGAAAAGAGATACTATACTAAGCAGAAAAATGTGACAGACTTTTGAAATGCAGAATTTATTTTGTTACTCAAAAATTCTCATTCTTTTATGTAATGTTTTGATAAACTGGGAAAAAATTAGAAAAATTCTGCAGATAATATGACTCACACCTTTCATCAATTTCTCTAAGCATCTGCTACTTAAGAGCCATATGGGTAAACAGAAGTCATAGGTTCACATTGCCATCACAGCACTGGAAAAACATCAAATTTATGAAAATATATTATTTAAGTGCCCTACATATATTAGAAACCTCTGTTCATATTAAAACAACATCCATTGTTATAGGGTGAGTATAAGAGTTACTTGATGTTTAAACTGGTCACTGAAAGTTAATCAAAATGTATCTGTATCCATTTAGAACATAATATCAAGTGCAGTATTCATTGTAAATTATAATTCAGACTGTGTGAATCAAACTATAGAGTTACCTGTATTTATTAAGATAGTGATTAGGAAAAAAAACTACATCAGTATAACATTTATGGGGCTATCTTAATTATAGTTTATATGAATACTAGTATTTGAATACTCCTTAGTCGATAACCATTGAGAAGCATATGCAGAATGAGATGCAGTTGTCATACATAAGAATGAGTGCATTTTCCTGACTTCCCAAATCACAGAAAATGAAAATTTATATAGTAAGCTATTACAAAACTTGTTTATCTTATCTAAGTTTAGATACTATATTACCAACTACTTCAACCCTTCTACAGGGTATTTGTCTTTCACTCAATTTTGCTAAGATAAAGTAATGCGAAATTTGATTATATTCATTCAATGACTATATTTTAAAGGCATTACAAATTATTATTGCTGTTATTAAAAATGAAAACAAATGTTTGAGAGAATAAGACTTAAAAAGTATTCTGAATTTAATTTCTGAAAAAAAATACTTGAGGAAAATTTGAGAACTTATATGCTTCATTAGTAATGGGAAATATTTACTTTTAAAATTACTATAGTTTTTTTTTTGTTCTGAAAAGCCTAAACACAACTGATTTGATCAAAAGCCAGATGAATTTGTATAAATGGATGGATAGATGCAAGCTTGCATTCATAATGACCTTCTTTCTCTATCAAGTTACATACAGAAATAATAATAATGGCACGATATCTTCCTAAAGGACATTCGACATAACCACAGATGAACTATTGATTGAAAATAATTGTGATGAACATAATTACATGCCAGATTTAAGAAGCTTGCTAAAAAATTTCATCATGTAAAAAGGATTTTAAGTCCCTCTATAGGAATTTAATTTTCTTTCACCAAAGAGATGGCAGTGCCAACCATATAAAATTAAATGTTTAATCTAGATACAGTATACAGACATAAGAAGGGCAGGCATGCTCATAATATGGCAAAAGAAATGTGCTATATGCTACTAAGAATAAACATTTGGCACATTAATCTATGCTTTGAGTAAATCTTGGAAAAAGAAATATTTTATGAAAGTTATTTTAAGAATATTACCAAGTTTAGTAATTATTAAACCTGTGCATATATAGATCCATCATCCAAATAATTGACTGTCTACCATTACTCTAGAAACTTAAATTGATCCAAAGTGACTCAGACACAGATTTTTGTTTTCATCGTCAATCTCAGTTACATTGTCAGTAAGAGGCAAAATCTATGCAACAATAACTTTGTTATTTCCAATATCACTATTCCAGCTCCAACTTTCTTTACATTGTAATCCAATACAATCTACTTCTATCTCAAGTCTTTCTCTTGTCTAATTTCCTATAATAACTCAGCTGGCTGGGACTCACAACTAAACTGCAACTAAGCATTCTCTTCCCAATGACCTTTTTGGTTCAGTGGCCTTTCCAGTTAAATGCAGCCGTCTCTCCTTGATAGCATTGTTCAATCTGCCCTTCTTGATATCATCACCTTCTACTGTTCATCTCACATTCTAAACTTCTGATGGAAAGAACTGCTTACAACTCATTTAAATATATTTTACATTTTTTTGCAAGCTGTATGTTTTGCCAGACTGCATGTGCTTGTACTAAAAAGTGCTTAGTTTGGCACTTAACACAATCAAATTTGTTCTTAAAATCTCAAGTTCAATTTCTTTTATGAAGCTTTTATTATGTCATTAACTTTTTCTCTTTTAAACAACACAGCTCTGTCCTTCTCTTAAGGTACTGGTTATGGCATTTTTGTTTTTGTCATAGTATAGTTTAATATAGTAGAGATACATAATATAGTATTTAAATTATGAACATTCAACTAAACACAGGTCTAACAAGAACAGGATTTTTTTTTTTTATTAATGTCTTATTTTATGTTCTGTCTTATTTTAGTTTTTGTTTTAGATATTAGAAGACCTTATTAATAAACCAACGACCCTACCTGAGACCTATCTAAACAAACAGCATTCTGTTCAGAAGACACCAAATTATCTTATCTTGAATTTGCTGATAGTGCAATATACACAAAACTAGGTACACAGAAATTCATAGGCAATTTATGAAATTTTAAAAGATGATTTTTATGATACATGATTTTTATATTAATTATGGACTTTGGGACTCAAATCTTGTATAAGAGTCTATTTATTTACATTTATGTTCCAAGACCCCTAGTGGATGCCTGAAACCACAAATGGTACTGAACTCTAATCAACTTTTTCAGCTCTGCTGGAAAAGTGGCAGTAGCTTCTTCTTCAGCAGGTGCAGCCTCTCTAACAATTTTTATATTTTCCTGTCTAAACTTATTCTGAATCTGTGTAACCATTCTTTGCTTGCAGCAAATGGCTAGGTGTCATTCATTTCAGAAGATTCCTTGCTAAAGTCTTTGTATTGGCTCAACGCTTCCTGATGTAACATGTTGCCATTAATCAAAACACATTTTTTTGTTCATGTCTTCCATCTACAATTTTAATGCTTTTTCCATTTTAATTGAACACTTATCAGAGACTGTAACTGTAACTTTTGCATTTTGAGGTGCTATGGCAAAACTAGCACTGATTTATTTTCCCTTCTTTACAATTTCATGGATAGAAGAGTTGTTCTTGTCATAGATCTTAGCAACCTCGGCATACGATTTTCTTTCTTTTCTTTATAAATTGAGAACTTCCACATTTTCACTTAATAGAAGCACTTAACAGCTTCTTTTTGGCATATTTGAATTGCCAGCATCATTACTCTTGTACTTTGGGTCATTACTATGTAAAATAAGAGGTAGCTGAACACAAGCACTGCAATATCATGACTGTTGATCTGCTAACCAAGAGTGTTACTAAATGACTAACGAGTGGAGGAGTATACAGAGCTTGGAGATTCTGGACAAAGGAGTGATTCATGACCTGGCTGGGATGGAGCAGAACAGTGTGAAATTTTATCATGGTACTGAGAATGGCATACAATTTAAAACTTATAAATTGTTTATTTCTGTAATTTTCCATTTAATATTTCTGAACCATAGTTGAACACATGCAACTGAAATTGAGGAAAGTGAAACTGTAGATGAGGAATAACTACTATATTTTTGTTTCCTTGTTTTAATGGGCAGTATAATCATCTTTGAATGTCCTTAGTAGACTCTTACACACACTTAGTTGGCACTTAACACATTTTTATTACTTTAAATAAAAAGCCGAAAGGCTGTCTGAACAGCTGTAAAGTCTATCTCAAGTAGAAAACAATAATGGAGATCAAGTAATTTATTAATTCTAATTTTAAAAAATAGTACAAGTAGACTATTTTAGGAATTAATTATAGAACTTACAGATCTTTCAAAAGATTATGTAGTTTAAAGAGTTCTTCACATCTTGCCTTACTTTCTAAATTGAAAATTCTTTAAGGACAGTAATAATATCATGTATTTTGCATGTGCTGAATTGTTGTAGAATGTCTTACATTAATCTTGCAAAGGATAATTTGGCTCTATGATATGCTTCTAGAAAAATTTCATCAATTGTAACAAGGCATATACCACAAAAAATTACAGAAATAATGACATCATACCTTTAAAGTCTGGCCTAGTATAGTAGTCTAGTATGAGTGCAAATAGTGAGCTCGATTTGAATATGGTTTATTGAGTAAAATAAAAATTAAATGAGACATTGTGCCCATACAGGGATGTACAGAAGCCAGAGAGAACTTAAAGACACAATTTCTTTTAAGCAGCAACAGTTACCATGCAACCCAGAAGGCAAAGACTAATGGCAAATCTAGAAGCAAAAACTCAAATAAAAGGGGGCTGATCAGACAACATCAGATGTGATAGCTACACTAGTAATAGCCCTTCTTGCTGTGGCACTCTCAAATACAAAGGGAAATCAAGTCCACAGAAAATAGACTTGCTTTTATTTTGCTCAATTTCCCTGTTTCTCTCTAACTCTTCTTTCAAGTGCTCTAATTTTGGAAAGTCACTATTTCAGATCAAATCCACAGAGGGCTGCATTTTGTCACTTTGCAATCAGCAACTCAAGCGGTCATATCACTTTGTTCGTAGCTACTGTGTTACTTCCAAATTGGTCTAGGATATTGAAAAACAGCATTGGAAGTAATGCACATGAAAACAAAATCCTATTTCTCCCTTTGGCTTTTTTTATTTCCCTCTTCAGCATTTCAATTATTTATTTCATTTCAGAACTACAGCTTATTTTGTCTCAGAAAAAAATTTCCCTGTTGGTTATGTTGATAAGGCAGATTTCAAGAGGTCCAGATTCAAAAGCTCCCTTTTGAGTAATAAAATCTAACCCTGGCCACTGCGGGAAGTTTTAAACTTGAACACTAAGTTTTATTTAAATTGAATTCTCATTTAAACCTTTAGTTTAGGGTAACTATGGCTGGAACTTGTAACTATTACAATAAGAATGCTTGAACGGATAGAAAGTTTTTTGGTTTGGTTTTGTTTTTAACACAATTTGAACCTCCTATTTTATGCCATGTATAATCTGACCCAGAAATAAATGTTACAAGCTATATAAGGAGAACTGCATTATGGATTCTGTGCCACATTTAAAGAAACATTATTTTTTTTCTCAAGCATCACAGAGAAATCATATTCATGAAACAACGTAAATCCTCTTCAAATCTGACTTGCAGATTTTCTTGTAAACCATATGACTAGCGATATCCCCAAATTCTCTCTCCTTTACCTAAATATTCCCTAGAATATCTAAATATCTAAATATTTTCTTGCTTGGGACATGTGGGTAATGGCATTTTCTACCTTTCTCATCTCCTATCCACCTTTCACTCTATTTATTATTGCTTCTCCATAGCAGTTTTCCATTCCAGTGTAAATCATTCTCCCTTTTCTAACATCTCTAATTTCCTACATCACCCAGTGCTCTGATCAACATTAGGGAAAAGCAAAAGCCAAGTAGGTAGAAAAGGGTTTAAACACTCAATGATCAAATTCTCCCTCAACTCCACCACCTCCCCATTTAAATGCTTTTGTTAGAGCAATCTTCCTTGTACCTGGGAATTACCTGGAGAGCTTTTTGAAAAATGCAATGTCCAAGCCCTGCCCCAGACTAATTAAATCTGTTTCTTGGGTAGAGCCCAGACAATTAAAAAACAAAAAAAGCAAAACAAAACAAAACAAAAGAAAACATCTTTCCAAGTGACTCTAATACACAGCCAAAGTTGTAGAAGACTGGTTTGGAGATATGTGTTTCACAAAAGAAGGGACCGTATTTTTTCTAAAGGATTTGATCATAGAGAAATAATGATAATATGATATTGGAGAAAAGAGAGGGTGGTGAGTGGTGATTGTCAGGGGTGAGCATCTGTTGGCCCCAGAATTTTAAGTGGCTGGGCAAACTGGAAGACTCTGCCATCTGAATCTGCTGCATACTTTAGCCACCGTTAGAATATGTCTCTGACTAGTATATCATGGGAAGAAAAAACATAAATTTACTATTACCTATGACAATACTTCCAGGGTCTCTGCCAAAAAAATAAAAAAAAGTTTTGTTGTTGTTGTTGCTGTTGTTGTTTTTAAATTCATTGAACTCTTGCTCTCTGGATTCAGGTTATATCTAGATGTTTCTCTTGCAAACACAGAGCTATCTGCACCCTACTTGGGCCTAAACAATATCGAGATAGTAGGCCAGGCAGTTAGTTAGATCAGTGTGTCTTGTGTCCAATGTTGTTACCAAAAAAATTTTTAAAAAAGGCAATTTAGTTGATGCAGCCTCCAAATAGAACCTTGGGTTACCTGTTGGAAACTCCTGGTTAAGGTCGATGTGTCCATTTATCCACAATAACCAAGAACTGTTTTGTCAGTTCAATATCAAGAGTTGAAAGCATACTATATCTATATAGGTGACTTCAGTCCATCCTCTTGCCTTTAATGTGAGCTCTGTAATTTGACCTTAGTTTTATTTCCAAAACACCTCAATGTTTTTTCCCACTTTCTGACTCAAAGTTAAGTAGTTTCACAATCATAAGGATTCAGGTAGCTTTTAGGTTTAAATAGATTTTAAAATAACTTTATCTATCTTCTATCTCTAATCTATCTATCTTCATGATTATGTGTGAACTGGCTCTAGCCATGTCAAATGCTTCTACAAACTGTGCTACACCTTCACCTGGCAGATCATTATTCAAATCTCTCCATTCTCTACATATAAATACCATATCTTGTTGATATGCAAATATGTGTTCAACTTATAAATGCAGGCAAACTACCATCTACCTGTATGTTTCCAGGATAGTGAAGCAGGTTGTAATACAAACAAGCTGGATGACTTTCAGACCACAAAAAACTGTAGACCACTTTGCTATATTTTTCTGCTTTTAGTACCATTTCTAGACTATTTTAGTAGCAAGCTATCACTACGATCCTGAGAACTATTTTTCTGAGCTTCCACAAGGAACTCCACCCAAATTTCTCAAGTTACTAAAAACAAATAGCCAGTGTCAGCAATTCTAAAGCAAGACTGAGTAGCAGCCAATTTTTAATGGAATCTTCTACCATTTAAGCAGAGAAAATACCTTGAATTCACCTAAACACAACAACCATAACCTCTACCATCCACAAAGGGCTCCAATTTAAGAAAGTATATGTCCATGGAGTTTGAGTTTCAAATATGTTTCCAGTTTTATAAGAGAGCCCATTAAGTCTCAAAGTGGTCTCCAGTGCTTCTCTCTGCAGTTATATTTTAAAATACATAAAAGATTTTTAGGACAAATCTTTACCCTTTGCACCATAATTCTGATGAGAGTGTAGTCACCATGAAAATATGTGTTGGTGTATCGACTTTCGTATGAAGTACAGCTGAGTACTAAACCATAAAACCTGGATTTCAAATCATAATCCACATTTAGTTAGTCAAGGGTTCTCACAGTCCAATGTTGGCTTAAGTCAAACAGGCAAAGATATTTAGAAAGTACAGTAAGTCCTCACTCAACACTATTAATAGGTTCTGCGACATTAAATGAAATGACATATAGTTATTAGGTAGTTAGACAGGAGCAATAGGGAAACGAAGGAAAGGAGGCTCAGCCCAGAGACCTCTCAGAAACACTACCCCCTTTAGAGTTATAAATTAACCCAAATACTAGGGCACAAAGGCCATAAAAACTTCTGACTTAGCTAGCCACAAATGCTTCCATAGAAAGTACTACCCTAATCTGCCTATAACCTCAGCCTACTGAATTCTGGTAGGCATATGTGCAGTAGGCAGGGAGTTATATAATAGCCAAATGTTAAAATGACCTCAAATGCCTATCACCTAGGAATGCCTTTGTGACTACCCATCATGGCCCTATTGCAATACAGACTTCCCAATTATGTGCTGTTACAGTCTTCTTCACTGAGAACGTGCTCCTCCCTTGGAGCACACTCTGTCTTTTCTTTTCACCTCCCAAATTCCATAGGCTACAGCCTTCCTTAGTGTGGCCTTTCTCCTTCTATAATACATATGTTTAAAAATCTTACTTTTTCTAAATCTTGTTGACCTATAATTCTTTGCTGTGTCAGTGGGGAAGAACCAAAGAAAAATGCTAATTGCACTTCTGCATTGTTTCCCCCCATGCTGCTGGGGCGATGCTGGAATTCAAATTGCACCCAAACAGTAACATAATAAAACCAATTTTACCATAGGCTAATTGATGTGAACAAGAGTTAAGTTCCTCTGGCATTTCAAAAACTTTATGACAAAACAACATTAAATGAAAAGACATTATTCCAGCACCTGCTATAATTTAAACATTTTATAACGCTCTCAAAATGTTATAAGGGGAAATTCTATTCATAATGTATCGCTAAATTCCTTAAATCTGTTTCTTCATCTTCTTACAGCAGTTTCCAAAATATTTATCCCTCAGTTAAATTCCTCAAAACTCTCTCATCAAAATAACCCATTTGGGCTCCCTACCTGTCCAGTTCTCTCCCACTTCCCTGGATTCATTGTTTTCTCTTAATATAGCAAAGTTTGAAGGAAAAATGAACAAGACTTAAAACTATAAATACTCTCACATTAACTGGTTTTATTTACAAAAGGAAATTCTGGCATCTGACCTAGGTGACAAATATTAACACATTTAAAATGTCACATTAACAGATTAAAGTGAGGTTTGACAGCCCTAAAAGTAGTTGGTTAATATTAATATATTACCTACTTTAGGATAAATTAAAATGTCAGGAAATATTCTTTGAGAAACTTCCATGTACCAAATATTGAATATAGATTATCTCATCGATTTTAAACATATTTTGAAATGCATTGTTAAATTGAGAAAACTAATTTTGTTACATAAATTCCAGCAAAGCAATAAATCTTTTTTTGATAAAAGAAATGGAATAATCTAGATGGAATGTTATGATTTATGATTGGTTTGTATTAAAGTTAAGCAGAGCCATGTCACTACTAGATGTCTCAAAGTATTACCGTTGGGGCTGATTAGAGTTTAGTGTCACCCCAATTGCATGGGGGAGAGAGAGAGATAACAATACAGAAGTGTAGTTAGCATTTTTCCTCGTTTTTTCCTCATTGATGCAGTGAAGAATCATAGGTCAATGAGATTTAGAAAAGATTTATTAAAGGTATATTTCATAAAGATAAAGCATGCCCCAAGGAGGCACATGATTTAAGCGATGAGAGCTGCAACAGAGCTCTGTAATAACAACTACAACAACAACAAGAGGGCCAAAAGGCCACAAAAGTCACAAAAGACCACATGAAAGGCTACAAAAGGGCAAAAAGTACCCAGAAGCGGGAATCTCTGCATTATATATGGGCCGTGTGATTCCAAAGACATTCCTAGGTGATTGGCAACTGAGGTCATTTTGAGAGATACTTGGCTACTATATCACTCTTTGTCTAGTGTTCATGTGTATACCCAGAATTCTACTACCATTGGGGTGTTCTTTGAGCAGTCTCTAGGCTGGGCCCTTATTCTTTTTTACCCCTTGATGCTCATGTCTGACTAGCTACCTAACAAAAGCAATGCCAATACCTGACTCAAGCAAGTAAATTAAATGAATGCAATCCAAAGTTTGCTATAAGCTATGTCATTCCATAAAAATAAATAAATAAATAAAACTATGTTACTAAACCTTTGAAGAAATTATAATAGTCCTAATAAGCTCAGTTGAATATGTGTGTGTATGTGTGTGTGTAAAAGGTTAAAATAGTTACTAACCTATAAGTCAATCCAAGGTTCTACAATAAATGTGTTCTCTCTGCTTGAAGGCTTGTGTCTGATGGGGCACTTCATATTTTCATAATTTCATTTGTTCATATTTTACATCAGAAAATACATGTAACAGGGAATTTTTCTGTCTCACAAAAAATTGTAATGGACTCATTCAGAATTTAGTTTATTTACAACTTCTGCTGGACTGGTATACTTAGTAGCTAATGTATTCATGTTACAATATCATAACTAACCAGTAAATAATGCACTCTACTCAAAAGTTCATATTTGATGCTTTTAAGTAAAATACCATTAGTCGACATTTTACTTTATCTTTACTTTAAATTGAAATAATTGTATATACCATATTCATTTACAAAAGAGATCTTTCTGTAGATCTAGTTCAAGTAAATTTCTTCTCTTAAAATTCATCAGAAAAAGCAATTATAAAACATATTTTAAGGAAAGCTCCTGAAGGATAATTCTTCAATTAAGAATATGTTTTTAGGATGAGGTCTAAACTTGAAGATCTAACCAAAAATTGTCATTTTAGATTCTAAGATTCATTTTTTTTACAGAGATTGCCTTAGGAGTTTGGCTAGGTTCCAGTGAGGTAATTGGATTACACCTTCCTAATTTTTCACAGAAATTTCAAATGAATACAGTTTTCTTCCTTGTACAATAATTAGGAAATGCTACCAAAAAGCAAACAAACAAAAACTCATATGTGTGAATATATGTATATAGAAAGAAGATAGATAACTAGAAATTGTGAAAAGGCCATTGCTTCTCATATAAAAGAAGAAGGTTTAAACTCGAGAAGACTATGACATAGAAAAAAACTGTGTCTCACTCTCCTGATCAGTCTAGGTTTTATATTTATTACCCCAAACTTTCCTATACCCAGTATCCTCAAGAAGATTGAAGATGATTAATTCTTAGATATTGGCAAGAGAAAATCATGAGATGTTCTAAAATAAATTGTAGCAGGCCAGAGAGCGAGAGAAAGAGACAGAGCAGCTAACCAGTTAACAGTTGTGGGCCAGCTAACAAAAGAATGCTCATATTCCTGAATGTATATTAGAGCTTTGAATCAACCTCCAGGTTTTTATTACCCAAGCACTAGCCACCTACTGCATATGCATGAATTCCAGGACTGTTGCCTATAACTAATCAAAAGTAGTAAATATTTCTTCCTTCTAGACTGTGTATCTATCATAGAACTGCCCCCTCTTCACCTTTTTTCACTTCCCCCATCTGTAGTCAATGCATGTTCTTTAAGAACAGCCTCCTCCTTTCTTCCTCAAAACATAATGTGAAAAAGCACAGATCAACACTAGGATGGTATACATGGTTTTCTTTTCCATCTAGCCATATTGCTGGTGGTTTAGACTTCGCGCCTCAGGACCTGGTCCTTTTTTGGCTCAATAAAACCTTTTTTTTTCAAAAAAACTTTTAGTAGTGAAAGTTCTTTTTTATTTGTTTAACAAAATAAATGGCCAATATTAGCTTCCCATGGAAATTTTGTTTTCAAAAAAGGGATTAAGACTTTTTCACTAAAGCAGCAAAGCTTTACATAATGAAATTATATAAATGATTGATCAGATAAGACACATGACATAAGAATCTCAAACCCTCTGGAATGTTATTCCAGACAGCTCTCTAATTTGGTCTCCTTGTGAGGTAAGCTTTATATACAAAGGACATAGCCTAGCAAAAATAAACAAGGGATTTTTTTAAAAGTGGGCAATACATTTAGATTTGCTATATCTATTTGTAAAACTTGGAGGAAAAAAGAAAACTATTTGCCCCATAGGCCAAATTTAAACCATAGCCAGTTTTTTCTTTTCTTTTCTTTTCTTTTCTTTTCTTTTCTTTTCTTTTCTTTTCTTTTGTTTTCTTTTTTCTTTTCTTTTCTTTCCTTTTCTTCTTTCTTTCTTTCTTTTGTTCTTTCTTTCTTTCTTTCTATTTTTTTTTCCTTTTTCTTTCTTTTCTTTTCTTTTCTTTTTTTTTTTTTTTTATGACCCTTGAGATAGGAATTGTTTTGCATGTTTAAAGGGTGTAAAAAAAGGAAGAAGAAAGGAAAAGAAAATACTGAATGGAGACATATCTGGACCACAAAGCCTAAAATATTTACTATCTATCCCTTTTTAGAAAAAATAAATGCTGACACTTGATTTAAGTTTTTAAAAAAAAGGGGGGGGGCCTTATTTGAATGATTTGGATGAATTCTTCATGGCTAATTTGGGAGAGAATTAGATAAATTCTGTTTGAGCTTCCTCTGTATTCTCAGGTTTATGGGATCAACAAAGGTCTAAGACCTCTTTAGCTAAGTCAGGTAAGACCACCTGGTTCTCTAGGCTTCAAGCCAGATTCCTTTAAGCAGAATAGCCTAAAGAAGCCTAGCTACGTCTGGCAGCAGAACTTGAGCCCATTACATGATCCAGTGGGTTCTGCAACCACAAACACACAGGTAAAGGCTGAGCACATTGTCAGCAGCTGTTATTGCTAAATAGGAAAATAGACTTTCCATATGCCAAGCAAGACTTTGGAAAGGTCATCTCAGCCACACGCTCAGAAGTATTTATTTATTCATTTATTTTTGCATCAAACAGTATATATATATCCTGTCCTTCCTATACCCATGTTCAATGTCAGAAAATAGCATATCTTTCCTTTATTTAAAAAAAAAAAGTCATTACATCATTTAGCTGCATTCATTTTTATTATAATAATAAAGTTCAATTTTCAGTATGGTAAAATGTAAAAGGATAAAAATCAATAAGAACAACAAAAACATTGAGCCTAAAAGTTAGCCTGATATTACTTCAACAAAAACCTTTAAATGCTTCTTTGTACTTGTTTGGAGCAATTTCCTTCACACACATCTAAGTTATAAAAGGATACTTTCCACATTTCAGCTGTTAGCACATCAAGATGCTCTTCCCTGGGAAATAAAATTGACCACATAATTTCTTCCTCCAAGAATTTCTTACCAACATTAAGAAACTTAAAGTATGAAAAATTTCAACAAATACTGATACACACTGTGCTATTATTTATGAGTCAACACTGAATAACTTAGGCAATGAAGTGGAGGAACTGGTTAGTGTATGCAAGTAATAATATTTAAGTTGTTACATTAATGTTTGCAAAGCATTTACTGACATGGTAAAATATCTAAAATAAAAACATTAAACTAAAATCAAAGTTTAAAAATCACATGTCAATTATGCAATGTAGAAAAGCACCAAAACTAGACTAAAAAGAATGTTATAGGTTGAATTGTATCTCACCACCAAATGCATATATTAGGTAGCTAGTCAGACATGAGCTATAGGGGAACAAAGGAAATAGGGACCCAGTTTAGAGACTGCCCAGAGAACGCCTTATTGATAGTTAGAGAATCTCTCCTCCATCCCCAGAGACAAAGAACAGAAGGATCATAGTCTTAGCTGGCCTAATCTGGCTACAGACTCTTGCGCAGAAGGCAGTACTCTAATTTACCTACAATTTAAGTTTCATTATAATACTTCGTTTATGCCTAGAAGTTCATGAACCTAATTATAATAGATTAAATTCTGGGTACGCACATGTGCACTAGGCAAAGAGTTATAGAGCAGACAGGTATCAATCAAAATGACCTCATTTGTCAATCACCCTAGAAATGCCTTTGGAACCGTCCCATTATGGCCCCATATATAACGTAGACTTTCCCATCCCCCGGGGTTACAGCTCTCCATCTGTAACTTGTACCTCACACTTAGGAGTATGTAACCTCGTTTCCACGGTTTTAAGCTTGACCTGTCTTCTACCTCATAATGTGCTTTTAATAAATGAATATTTCTCATATTCACTGAGTTGAAATTCATTTCTCCATCAGTGAAAAGGACATAGAGATGTGTATGTTACCAGAACTCTGATTGCTCCAATAGTAACTCATGTTGTAGCCCTCACTTCCAATAACTCAGAATTTAATTATTATTGGAGGTAGGGTCTTTAAATAGATGATTGAATTAAAATAAGGCCCTTAGGACCCTAATCCAATCTGACCCTCATAAGAGGCCACCAGGGACTCTCCCACAGAGGACACAGGGAGAAAGTAACTGCAAGCCAAGGAGAGAGGCCACAGGAGAAACCAAATGTCCCAACACATCCATCTTGGATTTCTAGACTCCAGAACTATGAGAAAATAGATTTCTGTTATTTAAGACACTCAGTCTGTGGTATTTTGTTATGGTAGCCATAGCAAACTAATACAAGAAATATAATAAAATAGTTATTATTACATTTTATTAGTCAAATTATGTCTTACTTTTATCCCTATAACTTTTATTTAAATCATTTCTGTCCCATATACCCTTCCTTCCTCTCTGTTATCTCTTCTCTCTTCCTTCTTCAGGTGTTTTTATTTTTTTCCAAAAAAGCATTTTTGAGTACCTCTTGTGTGGCCAGCCTCTTGAATATCTAAGCACTAGGTATTTAAAGCATGATTTAATTCTTCTCTTTACAAAATTTATTCTGGTAAATGTTAACTATATATTATTTGGCAAAAAAAAAAAAGAATAAGGAAAAATCCATGTCACACTCTCACACACACTCTCACACACACACACACTCTCTCTCTCTCTCTCTCTCTCTCTCTCTCTCTCTCTCTCTCTTTCTCTCTCTCTCTCTCTCTCTGGAGTTAGTTATATAGAAACATGTTGCTAATTATTACTGCAATAACAAAATAACATTTCTATGCCTTGCAGTTTGGTAAAAGCTACTGGATAAAAGACATCTATATGTAACCAAAGCAAAACATCTCAGGTTGCTTTGTAACATGTGTTCTTAATTAAGCTTCCAATACACTTTAATAATTAAAGAGAAGTTACTGACCACTAGTAGATAGCAGCCAGGCACTATTTTTAAAGATGATTCCTATTTTCTTTAAAGACCACCGCATCTTACTTTTATTGTAAATTAGACCTTACATCTAAAACCTGTCCTCTAGCTTCAACGAACTGCTCCAAAGTTTTGATGAGGATGAGACATAGTAGTCAATTAGAATTTTTTTTTTTTTTTTTGATAAAATCTATTGCCATAGCTTGAATGTTGTTTGGCATATTTTCTCTAGAGGGGCATTTCAAAACCTAAGGCATATATGGATGCTCTAAATGGCACAAATCAAAGGAATGAGTAATGGTAATTGAAACAACTGTACACAGCCCTAAGCAAAAGGAATGATTTCTCTTCCTGAACCATCATATGGACAACTTCTCTTCTCAGTCTTCAACATCTGCTATGATGGGCAGAATAGTATTGGGAGACTCAGACCATGATTGTACAGGGACATTAAGTTAAAACACTGAATATGTAAATATGTTCATAGGAATCATCTGTATAGGGGAAGCTCTCAGGCAAAGGCCAGACATAAGCAAAATTGTGAAGCAGATAATTTTGAAGGCTGTCACCTGGTAGTGACAATAAATGTTTAACAAAAAACTTTATAAAAATTATATATGTATGTATAGATATATGTGTGCGTGTGTATATATATATATATATATACACACACGCACACATATACTTTGTTATAAATATTACTGACGTAAAGAATGTGTAGTACCCAAATAGCAAATAATAATAAAATAAGCTATACTTTTATTGTAAATTCCCTGTAGCCAATTGATTTATACAAAATACTTCAGTTGATTTTGCCACACTCTTGTATTTGTAACCAACATATAGATACAATTGATAAAGCAGCATAGTTCTGTTACTGGTGGGGTGATGTAAAATCTGGTGTTTTCCCAGTGGCATGGGGGTAGGGAGGTGGTCCTAAGTTCTTCCCCACCAACACAGTAAAGAATTACAGGTCAGGGAGATTTAGAAAAAGTAAGATTTATTAAAAGTATATTTTAGAAGGAGACAGGCCACACTGTAGTGCTGTGGAATCTGGGAGGTGAAAAGATAAAAGATAAAAGACAGAGTATGCTCCAAGAGAGGAGGAAGTTCTCAGCTAAGGGGGCTATGACAATGCAGAAATGTGGTCTGTTTACATTTGCGCCAGGTTGAGTGGCTACAAAGGCATTCCTAGGTGGTAGGCATGTGAGGTTATTTTGATTGACATTTGGTTGTTATATAACTCCCTGCCTACTGCCCATGTGCGGACCCAGAATTCAGCTTGTTATATTTAGATTCATGAACTTCCACCATAGGAATGGTATTATAATGATGGTATAATGGGGCTGAGGTTGTGGGCATGTCCTTTTGGGCAACCGTCTATGGCCGGGTTAAACCAGCTATAGGTTTAGTTCTCTAGTTCTTTGTCTCTCAGAATGCAGGAGTGATTTCTTAACTGTAAATAGGGTATTCTTTGGGAGGTCTCTAGGCTGGGCCTTCACTCCTTTGTCCTCCTGTCGCTCGTGTCTGACTAACTATCTAAAAGTTTAATAGTAACTTTTGAGTTCTGAAAGAGTATTTTAATTTCTTGTGCTATTCGCAACATATACTTTTAAGTTCAATCTACATTTTTAACGTTCCTCTTTACTCTTAACTTTATTCAGTAAGTTGACAGTAGACAATCAACAAAACCATGAATCAATTCCTGACTTCATTTGTTTGCCAATTTTCATATTATAAATACTCTCATAAAGGCCAATTTCAAGTTGTCAATATGATGTCACTGAAAAAGTAGTTGGGAAGAGATGCACAAAACACTTTTATATAACAGTGGGCTCAAAACAACAAGAGCCAAAATAATAATTAAACATGATAAAGTAATTAGAAACTAATGAGTTTTGAGAATTACCTTTGTTTTTACTATAATTTATTTAACTGTAAATTTATATTATTTATTTTTCAACCATGACTGTGTTTAACAATTGGCTCTTAAAATTTATAAAAATTTAAACAGTTGGGGTCTCAGGAGTGGTACAAACCAGCTCCAATACTCCACAGCTTCTATCAGCCAAACTTTTTTCTTTTAAACCCTTTTTCTCTCTTTCTAGGTGCTCACAGAACTCTACCTTTTTTTTTTTTTTTTTTTTTTTTTTTGAACAATTCCTCTAACACTTTTTCTACCTAAATATTTCTCTCTGCCTTCTTTTCAGTCTGGCTCAATAATAGTATAGCATTGAAACTTCAAATAAATGAATTTCTAATGGTGGGATTTTACATTTTAATGGTATACCAGTAAAAAAGATATTTTGGGACAGATATTTCAAATTATAGCATGTAGTTTATATAAATATTTTTAGAATTAGTGTACACTGGTCTAGTCAGTAGAACTATTTGCAGTTCTCGTATAACTTTGGAATTAACGATCCTACTCAGTAACCTTTTTATTGATACAGTCTAAAACTCCTATTCTCACCGTTACTCTGCTTTATTCTCTGTGGTCTAGCCATTGTGAACTACATTTTCTTAAGAACGCTGTGCTCCATTTAATCTCCAGGTGTTTGCTCAAGTTGTTCTCTCTACTTAGAGCACCCACCCAACTCTATTCTCCCTGAGTTCAGCTTCAGATCTTCCTACAGCAAATGAGCCAACACTTTCTCTGAGAAACCTCCCCTAATCTTCTGGAGTAAGGCCTTTACAAGACCCCATAGCATATTGTACTTAGTCTTACAGAAATATTTGTCTCATTTGATCGTAAATGCCTAATCGCTTTTCTATACCACTTTCTGGAATCCCATGGAGGTAATGGGGAGCAACTGTCCTTTGTTCATCAGTATTTTCCAACACCCAGAATGATGCCTGGCAAATATTGTTTGACTACAGTGATGATGATTTCAAAGAGAAAAAAACCATAGCACTAAGATTATGAACATGCTTCCTATTTGCTTCTCTCAGGTTATAACTGTATTATTTGAAGTTCTTTTAAAGAAGAAACATTACACTTGACTGAATTTGATTGGATGAACAACTGTTTAGCAATAAATGGTAATAACAGCTTACTGGAACATCACCGTGCATATTCCTGAAAGCTCCCCAGGATAAAGTTGTTAAAAAGCCATGCCTAATTATACAAGCAAGCAAAGAAGGATCTCTAGTCACTAGAATCCAATTGCACATTTGCCTGCCTTATTCGATCAGCTTGAGACATTCAAACACTCCACATAAGATAATAACAGAAATCTTTTAATCATGGTTTGCCAGAAACAGAGTAGCTACATCTCCTCAGTAGTGAATGGGAGCCAAATGTGAAAATAAATGAAATCTTGACAAAACTTCCTGAGTTTCCAACCCAATATACTTATTTTGCAGATAAGGAAAAGCAATGACACATTACATCATCTGTCAATGACTTGAGTCTTATTTCCAGTAATCATCACCAGAAAAGAAGAAGAAAAAACAAAACAAACCAAACAACAACAACGAAACGATGCTTGTGATCAAAGCAAGTCAAAAAAGATTGTGTTCTCATCCTTACATTCTTCTGGAAAGCAATCTTACTCAAATTCAAAACTGAAGCCACCCTCCCGACACACACAGAGTACTGAAGCCCAAGAACTGCACAATATTAAATACTATTACTTTGAGGCTAGCACAAAAGGACAGGGCTTTGCATTAGAACAAGCACCAAAAGTTTAGCTTCAGGCAAGGAAAGATCATTATTTATAACAAGTTGATCTGCTTCTACATGATTAACAGAAGAACAGTGAATTAATGTTGTTATCCTAATATTATTTAAATGGCCTCTAGATGTGGTGTGAAGCCAAGACAGGTAGAGTGGTTAACGAAGAAAATTAACTGTCAATCCAAGAGAGATTTCTGGGAAATATTTTTACCAGGACTAGGATTTGCTTAATTAATGGTCTCAAAATGATAAGCTCTGATAAGCCTCTGCTATATGGTCTTATTTTATTTGGAAAATAGGATGCAGAGTGATTTCATGGGATTTTCTTCAGAGAATGGTAAAACTGGTAAGCTTCTGGATAATTATCAGCCATTTTAATGATTTCTTCTTTTCAAAATGTAGTTCATGCCCTAGGTTATCTGGGGAAATGAATGAGGAAAGTACAAAGCTAGAATGGCAACATCTTATTACCTGTAGCTTTACCTATCTGCTTGAACAGCAAGTAGGATTTTAAGACACAAGCAACAAGCTTTCTATTACCTCTGAACTAGGGCATCTTTAAAAGACTGCTTTTCAATTAGTGGCCCATATCAGGTAGAACTCATTGTTAAGACAGGTTTAGATGGGAACATTACTAATTGTTCTGTCACTAGAAGTGCCTTTATAAAGTGGGCTAAGTAGGAGAGACCATTCGGGGACCTTGTTCTGCCCTCAAAGCAGGCTTCAGGGAGAAGAATCCATTATCAGTGATCCCCCTGGGCATTTTTCTTATCTCTTAAAAATTAAACTACATAGGATGAAGTTATGAGCGTAGGATAAGCTGAAGACAGAGATGTATGCAAAATAAATATTTATAATCTAGAATACTTGAGGTTTAAACAAAAGAATAATATTTCAAACTAATTATCAGCTATTGGGATATTTGTAAATGATACCAAGAATGTCTGGAATAATTTATAGAAATACACCCAAAGATACCAGAGGCTTACAATAATATAGGATATGAAAGAGAAAGAGTTTTCCATTTTCTGAAAGATTCTTTACATTAATACAGTAGATAACCACTGGAGATCAGATCAGTAGGTAGCATAGTTATAACTCACTCAAATTTCAACTTTACTCAGCTTTTCTCAGACAATAGTGGGAAGATTGGGAAGTGTCTTCACCCCATATTAGTTTTTGTTTGTTTGTTTGTTTTAATGACAGCCTACTGCTTCCTGTCCTCTTCTCCTTTGGTGACAACCACCCAATAAATGTATCAACTTTTTTATATTTCCTCTGCCTGCTTATTGTCTTTTCTCTCTGGTAGCACTTAGTATGTAAGAAAACATTATAGCTCTCTTAGGTCCTGCATTCCTGGATACTAAGGCCAATACTGCTATGGCTTCTGGAAAGTGACCATGAAGTGACCCGAAAGTTATACCTTTTAAGGAAAAAAAAAGCCTATAATAATGTTGGACTGCCTCCTAATGAGTCTGTATTTTCACACTACCACATATACTTTCATATTTTTATTGCTTGTTTATTAAAATTTTAATTATTAATCTAAGTGGATTTGAGATATAGATTTTGATAATTCTGGACTTCAACTCTGGTTGCTCTATAGCAAAGTATATTTGTACTCATTGACTACCTATCAATAACAATAAATAAATTTGAAAATTCTATATTGAAGTCCATTCTGCTTTCCAATTTGGTTGACATTCTTAAATATGCCCAGAATACATGAGGAAAAAAAAATGTGTTTTTTTTATTTTAGTGTTTCCACCAAGTATTTTCCAAGTAATGGACTAATTTCAAGGAAAGTATTAAGATTGAAAGAGCATCATGGTCAAAGTCATTTAGAAATTGAAAAGTTTATTTTCTTTACTGTAGAAATTCTCAGAATCCTTAATAGCTTAATAGAGACTATGAAGCACAGAGAAGGGTTATAGAATGCTACATAAAACAAATTTAATTGATTATGGAGTCTTTTTCTCATATAGTATGTTGACGGATCAGTTCTTTACAGAATACACTTTGGGAAATTCTACTTCATTATTAGATCTCTGGTAAAAATGAATGTGACCTGGCTGTATTGAGAAAGGGAAAAAATAGGATGTGTACACTCACGACCGTCTAATATGCTATATAATTTACTAACATATTATGTGTAATGGGTTGAATTGTGCCCCTAAAAGAATATGCTGAAGTCCTAACCCAGGTACCTATGATTGCAATCTTTTTTTTGGAAATACAGTCTTTAGAGATATTTTCAAGATGAAGCCATAGGGGTGGGCCCTAATTCAATATGATTGGTATCCTTATAAAAGAAGGGAAATTTAGATACAGAGACAGACACATGTAGAAGACGACAACATAGAGACACACAGATAGAATTCTATGCGAAGACAGAAGCAGAGATTGAAATGATGCAGACATTGAAATAGAAGCCAAGGAACCGAAGGGTTTCTGGCTTTCACCAGCAGCTAGGATTGATGCAAGGAATAGATTTTTCCCTCAGAAGGAATCAGCACTACTAACACCCTGAATAGGCCTTCTAGCCTCTAGGACCGAGAGAATAAATTTCAGTCATTTTAAGCCATCCAGTTTGTCATACTTTGTTACAGCGGCCCTAGGAAACTAATACAGATTTTGCTATTCTGAAGTCAGGTGCTCCTGTAATAAATATCTTAAAAAAGTGGTTTTGGAATTGAAACCACAGTGGATAGAGGCTGAAAGAGTTTTGAGGCACTTAAGAGAAAGAAACTGGATTGCCTTGAATAGAGTGTTGGTAGAAATATGAATTTTAAAAACACTTCTGGTTAGAACTCAGATGGAATGAAGAACATTTTATTGGAAAATGAAGGAAAGGCTGTCCTTGTTATACAGTTAAGCAGAGAATGTGGCCGAATTATTTCTACTGTTGGGAGCCAAGTAGATCTTGTAAATAATAAACTTAGATATTGAGCAAAGGAGATTTTAAAGCAAAGTGTGGAAAGCACAATCTGGTTTCCTCTTCTTGCTTATAGAAAATGCAAGAGGAAAGAGATAAATTGAAAAAAGGAATTCTTTCTCAAGACTGCTTCAAAACATAGTCTAATCTACCATGATTATCATTTTTTGTATCTCTTTCTCTTCACTAGGATGTAACCCTACAAGGACAGATATCCTAGTCCATTCTCTTCACTGTTATTTCCCAACTGCTCAGATGCTCGCCGATGCTCAACAAGTATTGAAGAATGAATAAAATTAATTCATGGAGCTGCAATTCTTAAATTAGGCTCACCAGTTTCCATGCCTCATTTTTCCAACAGCCTTATAAAAGATTTATATTTCTTACAAATTTGTAATTAGAAGAAGATAATTTCTTAATCTCCAAATGAAAATGATTCATGTGACTGTAAGGACATTGTGTTTTACAACAGAGATATTGACGTAAAAGAAGGAATTACAATTTATATAAGAATGGGACTCAAGACAGGACTTCTTAACTTCTTTGAAGGAGAGATTAAGGAGTTTCATAAAAGGAAAAACGTAGTTTATTTTACAGAAATGGAAATTTCAAGCAACATATGATATTGGTTCTTGAGTCAGATCTTAGTGCTTTATTCTTAGGATGAGATTTGGTATTAGCTGCTTGAACTTAAACAGCATAAAACCTATAAACAGGAATAGCAAACAAAGATCCAAGCCTCCACAGAGTATATTAAGACAATAAAAAATGATGGCTATCTTTATTTTTAGGTTAATCAAACTGCCACCTTAAATCCCCATTATTTTGAAAATGCTACATAAAATTATATAGACTTTATATGAACAATCCAATATGTTAGGCAATGAAAACAATAACCATATTGACTATTCACTCCCATTCTGTTCTCAGTAGTTTTCATACATGGACATACCTACTCTTTTAAGAATGGTTGATATTCCACGATTAATAAGTTAAAATCTTATCTTTTTCATTGTTATATTTTCCTATATCTCATTTTTGAGCAATAGAGGTCTTTAAGTATAATTCAGAAAGACATTTTAAAGATATAAAAAGATTAAAACTTTTTAATTTTAATTCACATAAAAATGTATATCTAGGAAATATTTCCTTACATTCCTTCTATATACAAACTTTTTTTTAACTTATACCAAGTTAATGTTTACTGTACACAGACATGCTTTCAATCATCCATCTGTTGCTTTCAATTTCACACTTCACTAACATTTTTTCAAAGTCATCTCTTTAGGTATCTCTTAAATACATCCACTCTTTGTGATTCTGTTTTTGCTGCCTTGTTCCCCACAACTTTCATGTAACATTTTATCAAGGCTCTTAACTTGTCACTCTCTAATCTGCCTTTTTATCCTTCATTCTTCATCATCTTCAAGTTGTCTTTCAAAGGCAGTTCTCTCCCCAGTTTTCTACTTGGGCAATCAGAATGATTCTTTAAGTTCTTGCACAAAGATCATATATCTGTTATGCTATGCTTTCCCTAATTCCTGCAGGTAGTTATTCAGTCTCTATTCTATCTTCATTTTAGCATTTGAGGACTATCTCTGTGAAATAGCTTATTATACTTTATTATGTTTGGGGACCTGCCTCCTTCATGAGATTGTGTGTTTTCCTAGATAAGAACTATATCATTTTCACACTTCTATCTCTAGTGCTTTGACCACTACCTAACACAACTTAGAGCCTCAATAAATGTTTATCAAACAGACATACAAAAAAAGAAATTTAGGGGGAAAAAATCAAGTTAATAGCATCTGCACTATTGCTATACTAAGTCAAAGAATTATGGAAAATAGATTAACATATATGACCATCTTTATTTCTCTTGGTGCAATTTTGGGGGTCTAATTTAAATGGCAAGGTATCATTTGGCAAGGCTGCGGAACAGAATTGTGCATTTACCCTTTAAAGTAATTTTCAGAGATCAATGTGGCTATTTTTATTTCTATAAAAATTTCCCTGAATTTCTCACACTTATCAATACTTTTCTTAGCCAGCCTCTTCTTAGTCTTCTCTTATAAGATTATGGTAAGAGAATATGAGTTTTTTCTCTTTAGATAATATAAATAGAATTATCCAGTAAAAAGAGCTCAAAGCAAATCCTCCTACTATTCTGATGGATTAGCAAGATGGGGAAAGTAAATTTAAAAATTTAATTGCCATGCTTATGTTTTGTCATTTTTCTTAGTTTACTTTTCTAAAATAAAATTTAAAACACTCAATATTGTAGAGTAATGCAAAAAAACTCCTATGTATCCATCAATTAGCTTCAATGATTATGAAGTTTTTAGCATCCTATCCTAATTTGAAGGAAAGCTTAAACAAAAACAAAACGAACAAGAAATAATAGGTAATTATTAGTAGTTTTATAGGGCATCTAGGCTGTTTTTGAGAAAGGGTATGAAGATATCTATGAACCTGTTGTAATGAGAATCAGTACAACAAAGCCAGTTTGCAAAGGCCCAAAGAAAAGTCTTGTGCATTTGCCTGATATGAGCAAATATGCATGCATCCACAGGCATGCATTTATTTTGGAATCTACAGAGTAAAAAACAGGACTCACCCTTAAATAGGAAATTATTATTCTCTCTTTTCCCCTCCAGTCGTTTTCATTGCATCACGACCTTTAACAAATTGGTGGTAATAATAATTACAATACAAAACGAAGAAGGGCCCTAGCTCCTTTCACATTTCTATAAAAGCAGAATATCCTCTCTTCCTTGGATTCATTAATAAATAAAAGTTCTATTTACTTCAACTTAAAAATGTTTAATGTCTTTTATAGGCAAGACAAGCTAAACTGTTTTCATTACTCACTCACTCATTTTTTTATTCATTAAACATTTACTTAGCTTCTCCTATTTTCCCCTCATAATAGACAGACTTGTAAGTGAACAGTGCTATAATAAAAATAAAAACTAAATGCCATGAGAACATCTATAAAAATAAATGGATTTTCTGTATGCTATTTGTTTGATGTCTGTCTCTTTAGCTAGAAAGTCAGTTAGGATCCTACTATGACAGTCTAAATAGAAGAATTAAACTATGCTATGAGAAGAACAGTGGGAGTGGAAAGAATATTGCACTTGATATATTTTGGCCTACTGGGCCTACCTGTCACTCTGCCCATAGCCTTTCCTGAATGTATAGACCCTAGGCAGCCGAATTAAAGGAACCCATCCAGAAGATGAGCTATTCCAGTTATCTATCTATCTATCCATCTATCTATCATCTATCTATCTATATAGGCGATATATATATACATATATATACACACATACATACATACATACATACATACATACATACATATTAGACCCTAGGCAGCCGAATTAAAGGAACCCATCCAGAAAATGAGCTATTCCAGTTATCTATCTATCTATCCATCTATCTATCATCTATCTATCTTTCTATAATTTGAACTAAGAGGTAACATGGTGGTAACATGACAAAAATAATCTTTTGGAGTTCAAGTAAGTTGTATTAAAACATATATAACAAATACTTAAGGATTTCATCTACTGTGCTCCCACAAGGCTGTCTTAAATCCAGAATCAGTCTCCTATTAGATCTCTACTGGTTTCTTGCTGGTCGGTGGTTTCTATTTTGGCTGACTTCTGTATACTTATAATTTTTACCTCACCCCTCACCTCAACTTTGCTGTTTAAAACATTTTTAATTTCTGTCTTTATAATCAAAGAGCCTAGGCTTGAATATTTCCTCAGCTAATTATCTGCTTCAACTACTGTATTTAGCATGCTCATTTTCATATTTGTTTCTTGTTGTAATCTGTGAACTCTGTAACAACCAGAGGGGTTAAAATTTAGAATTTTATTTTTACATACAATTTATAGCTTGAGACCTTATAGGACTTATTAAATCTTTGTTAAAATAATAAATAAATAATGCATATGAGAGACATTGGGGAAATAGAATCTAGAAGAAATGATATTTGATTGACTGAAGAGAAGAATAGCCAAATGATTCTGCAATTCAGTTAATTTACATTATAATCTGTCTGATTGGTTTCATTTAAATTTGTGCTAGGGAATTCCTAGCTTTTTAAAAAGTATAATAATCAATCACAAATTAAAAATATGAGTTATTAAGAACCTAAGAGAATTTGTGAATTAATGAATTCAAATTATTTGAAGTTTAGTTCAACAAGGGTGGCAAAACAGCAATTTCCACAAATACAAGATAAAAGGATGGATGCTTGGATTCCTTTGGGGGCATGAGATTAAGCTGGCAGAACTCAGAGGTGCAGTTTTTATTTATTTCTTAGGGAAGCAAAGCTTTGAGAAGTACCTTGAGTTAGAACAAGTAACCACCCACTGAAAAACCATTTTATTAGCAGATTGAAGAGCTAATGTTGGTGATTGTATAATCATTTCTTGCTACTTATAAATCGCAATTTTTTAAAAAGTCAATAAACTTTGTATAGTCATGAAAGGAATGCAGTAAAGATTAGCTAAGAAGTAAATTGTGACATATACCTTCCCTTTCCAGGAGTAGCCTTTTAAACAGCTGTTATATAACACTGATTATTCTAACAACCTAATTGATAAAGTCATGATTGACTGTATCTCTTAAAGATTATAATTTTAATTCCCCTAAACCATAGGAATGGTAGGTGGAAGAAAAATATTTTCTTTTTTTTCTTGAAATTCATTCCAGACACATCAGCTACTAGAATGAAATGATACTGTATATACTTTTACTGTATACTAGATAGTTTTAATGTTATTGTAGTGAGTTAGAAGTAATTTTCTGACTTTTCATAATTACATTGAATATATTCATATATATTTTATAGAATTATTTCCTACTGAAAACATTCATGGTACAATAATGTTTTCATTATTGTAATATTTTCATTATTGTCACAAAATTCAAATATACTTAACCATTAGAAATATCAAAACTTACAGTCTTTATTGTGATCATAATTGATATCTCTCCCTTTCTCCTACCCAATTTTTACACCTTTTTTGACACATTTAAATAAAGATGCTTTTTGAGAACCCATTCAGTTGAAGTCTTGGTTATAGTATTGATTTTTAAAGTGGCTTGTATCATTCAGATTAGGTAGACATAGAGGGAAAGTTTCCAGACCTTGGCAAAAACCCAAACTGAACTTTCCTCCAAAAAGTCAGGAAGAATTTTATTAACCTTTTAGTTTAAAAAAAGTATATTTCTAATTTGTTCAACTTGAAGGCCATGTATTCCCAAGGGAACAAAATGGTCCCTTGATGTTGCACAATGATGTTTATTTACATCAGGGTTTATATTTGAAAAAAGTGAAATGCTAGGATTGTCTCTACAGTAAATAAACAGTTGATTCCATCCTTCCTACTTTTACATAGTGCACATGTAAAAATGTATGTATTTATTACATGCTATAATGATCACTTAGTGCTCATAATAACATCAGCGAGTCAATGTAATGTTTTGAGGTTCTTTTAAACTGGCAACTAAGATTAAGTAAAAAGAGAGAAGCAGACATTTATGAATTTAAAATAATTTTAATTATTTCTGATTATAAAATCAATATAAATAATGGTCAGTTCTGACTGGTTTCTATTATATTGGTGATAAATGATTTGACAAGACAGAAAATACCAAAAATAGCTAAATTAGAATTAAATAAGCAGATGAATTCAGGCAAAATATTTTATCATTGATGTTATGAAAAAGTTTGCTCCTTGAAGTGAATTTTCCAGATGTTGATAAACTCATGAAATATTTTCTGAAACCAGAATTAGAATTAAACTATTCATAGAACTGCTTGTTATGTCAAAATTAAGGGTTATTTTGGATAAAAATTAATAAATATCGAAACGTTTTTTAGACTAGGAAAATTCTACTAAACTAAAATATTTAGATTTACTCAGAACTTTATACTGGGGGGCAGAAAATGGAATAATTCTGACAATTTTATGAGAGGTATTTCTCTCACTATTTTGAGTTTTTAGATTTAATGTGAAAATAAAGCAATGAGGAAAATAAGGGAGTGAAAAGAAAGTAAAGAAGATGGGGAAGGAACAATAGATACAAAAAAACTCTAAAATATTCATCTCTTTCATTTTATACCAAGGGATTTAATTAATTAATGGATAAATTCCAGTATCTGTTTCTGTTTAAGAAAAAAAATTGTGAATTAAAAAATTGCACACTATATGTTTAAATTACTCATCTGTGAACATCATAGCAAAGTATCCAATTTTTAAATTTTGTATAGACCCTATAATAGCACATCTTTTTAAAAAGTTGAATAAAGATAAAATGGATTCATTTGATTTATGTGACTTTTATGTCAATTACTGCACTTAACTTCCCTGTTAGAACTTGCACGTCAGCAGGTAGCATGGGGTTCTGCTATATATCTTTCAATATATCCATTCAGAAACTGCCCTTTGCACTTCAACTTCTTGCTACTACATCAGTAAAGTGATTCACATTACAAATGGCTGCATTAACTATTCCAGGACTTCATAAGAATCCATTTTTATTGATACACTATATATCCATACAGTCTCTTTTGAAAGTAAAGAGGAAGAGTCATTGTCTCTACAAATAATATCAGCCAAATAACGAAAAGCATTGCTAGTAGCTATCCTATTTTTGTGTTGCTGTGGTGACATTGTGAACTTCTGATGTTTTTTAGGTATTAAGCTGCCCTGCTGTTCATTCCAAATTTGTCAGGTTATTTGGCACCTGGTCTGACCTTAATGTCTAGAATGAAGTGCTGAGCTACAAAGTGCTCTGATTTTTCTATGCTTTGCCAAACTCCTCCCCCATCCCTTACACCTTTAAAATAACAAGGTCAATCACACAAAAGAAAAATGGCAGAGTTTCAGGTCCAATGATGCTGATTATCAGCATAACACATATAGTTCAGGATGACATCAGCTTGTCCTTGAACACTATGGCAAGCCCAGATGTAATTGACTAAGATTATTTAAAAAATCACTTATTAAAAAAAGTATATTTCTAAAGATATTTTACCAAACAACTAAGACAGTGCATTTAAAATCTGTGTTCAAAGCTATGGTTACCTTTTTTTTTTCAATTACTTTTCAGGAAAACATTAATGTAATTCACATTAGCTATGTTCAAATAAGTAAATTCTGAATTAATGAAACAGCCACATTCTTCTATAACTGACCTAACAAATTTCATGGTTGACATGAAAATGTAAAGATGGTAAAAAAAAAAAAAAAAGTGGTGGATAATGGCATGCCAGGCACACCCAAACTGTAAGGAATCCTTTCTTATCTGAATCAAGGAGCATTCTGGAGAAAGGAACTCCCCCTAAAATAAGTAATTTACACAAACCTTTATCTCCTTCTCATTGCCTACACATTGCTTATGTTTTATACTTTCTAACCTGTGGTAGTAATCCCCTCTCTTCTTGCGGTACACACTTTTGCAATCTGGTCTTATATACACTCATATTAAAATATCCTCAATTTTACCTGAAAATATTATAGTTTTACCTTAGACTTACCCATTTTAGTATATAGAATAAAATGATATCACAGTTCTGATTCCATCTTCAACAGGGTAATATAGAGAAATGTTATGCTCTCTAATGCATACAGAAACAAGATTAGTATTTTACATATACAGACTGCAAGGAACAAAATTAATACATAATACATATGTATATAGTCCATAGGAAGCTATCCAAGTAGTTAGTAAATCCTCATTTGAGAACCCTTAAAGGCAGCTGGTTGGGTGTAAGTTGTTTTTTATTCATTCAAACAAAATTTTTATTGAAGACTAACCATATGCATAATGCTATACATACTGAGTAGATATTATATCATAGAACTTTAAAGTAGGAGATGTCAACTTTAAAGTTGGCTGATGTCAGCAATCAGCCAACATTTTATACATGAGAAGAGCAATGCCCAGAGAGGTTAAGTAACACATCTAAAAGTATCAACAGCTGGTTTAATAAAAGAACACTAGAATATTG
This sequence comes from Pteropus alecto, assembly GCF_000325575.1. NCBI lineage: Eukaryota > Metazoa > Chordata > Mammalia > Chiroptera > Pteropodidae > Pteropus > Pteropus alecto. Next base: position 19,450,314 of record NW_006442484.1, read on the forward strand.
ATGTTATATTACTTCCATAAAACCATGGTTTGTCTTCATTTGGAATAGCTAATGTATGCTTTTTATATCTATTTAGAAGATTCTTGCCTTTGAAATGAAATAATAGTAAAAATACTGTTGGTGAATATCTTTCTTGTATATCTGTATATATCTATTCTATATGTGTTTATACGTATATTACCATATTTACAATTTAAATGTAATTATCATTTTTAAAACCAAACTTTATTTTAATATTATTTATTCTCTTTCATTTCCACAAGTGTAACTCATTAAAGGGGAAACATTTTTTTTAAAAGTCTGCTTCTAGTGGTGACATTTTTTTAGCTCTTTTTATGTTAGTTCAAATGAAAATGTTTATTGGTCCTTCTCTTTTTCCTTTTTAAGTCACAGAATTTATTCAGCTGAAGAAGTCTTCGACAAGTAATCAACACAATGCCAACATGATTCAGCAGAAATGTATGTAATTATTCAAACCTGAAATGTTAACTAGAGTGATGTAATTAATGTAATATTCAATGACAGAATATTTCAATTGCCCAATAATGGATTTAAAAAAATGTTGGATCATATATCCACCCTAATTAGGGCCAAGGAAGAATCAGAAGAATGTCAGATGAAAAACATACTAAGGATATTATCTACTCTGTGAAATCTTTCTCAATCTTCAAACAATTTTTTTTTTTTTATGCTACTATTTTGTCTGCTTATTTTAATCTTTTACCTTCTGTCACTATAATTTACCTTTTCTCCCCAGGCATAGTACCTGATCTACTCAGTACATGTTTGCTAAGTAAATGAATAAATAAACTGAAAAAATGTAGTATGCAGTTGCATTATTCAATGTTAGATATCTTGAAGTTTGAAATTACTTTTCGCATATGACAATGCTACCTAATTGTAGCTGAACATATGATCACCTGAGATTTTTTTAAGAATACAGAGTCCAAGGACTCATTCTTAAAAATTTTGGGGTCTTAACTGGGACACTGTAAGATTAAGTGTGGCCCAATAGAGTAGTATGATCAGGTAGTTTGGAATGTTCTAGAAAATTCCATATTTATGTGGCATATTTCAAGAGCATTAAGAAAACACATTTAACTTAACTTTATATTGTTTATATTTGCTATGAAGTAATTAATAATTTATTCTATTTTATAGAGAGATTCACATTGCAAATATTTAGTTAGTTTCTATATTTGGGTCTTAGGCACACAGAGGTTTAATATATGGTACTTGTCTTTATAAATCTCACAGCATATAAGGGAAACAAACACCCAAACATAAATTGTAGGAGTCCAGAAATAGACCCATATATAGTCAATTGGTCTTAAAAAAATAAAAGGAGCAAAAACAATACAATTAAACAAAGATAGTTTTTTCAACAAATGGTGCTGGAACAACTGGACAGCCACATGAAAAAATATAAATGTAGACTCAAACTTTACGCTCATTACAAAACTTAACTCAAAATGAATCACAGACCTAAATGTAAAATATAAATATTAAAACTTTTAGAAGACAACATAGGAGAAAATCTAGACTACCTTGGGTATGACAATAACTTTCTAAATACAGCACCATAATCCATGAATAAATACTTGATAAGCTGAACTTCATTAAAAAATTCTACTTTGTGAAAGATAATATCAAGAGAATGAAAAGATAAGGCACAGACTGAGAAAAAATATTTACAAAAGATATGTCTGATAAAGAACTGTTACCCAATATATACAAAAAACTCTTAAAATTCAAAAGTAAGAAGACAACTCACTTTAAAAAAATGGGCAAAAGACCTGAACAGACATCTCGTCAAAGAAAATATACAGATAGAAAATAATCATATGACATTAGAGAACTGTTAAACAACATAAGGCATTGAGGAATTGCAAATTAAAACAACAATGAGATACCATGGCACAGCTATTAGAATAGCCAAAATCCAAAACACGGACAATTCCAAGTGCCGGTGAGAATATGCAGCAATCCTTAGAATCTCTTATTTGTTGCTGGTAGGAATGTAAAATGGCACATAAAAACTTTAAAAGACATTCTGGCAATTTCTTAGAAAATTAAATGTCCTTTTACCATGTGATCCAGCAGCCACTCTCCCTGGTATTGACCCAAATGAGTTGAAAACTTGTCTACACAAATATCTCCATGGGCAAGGGAAACAAAAGAAAAAATAAACAAACTAAAATGTTTTTGCACAGTAAAGTAAATCATAAATAAAACGAAAAGACAACCTACTGAATGAGAGAAGATATTTGCTTATGATACATCTGATAAGGGGTTAATATCCAAAATATATAAAAAACTCATACAACTCAACAACAGAAAAACAAACAATCCAATTAAAAATGGGTAGAAGACCTGAATAGATACTTCTCCAAAGAGGAAATAGAAAAGGCCAATAGACATATGTAAAGATTCTCAAGTTCGCTCATCATCATAGAAATGAAAATTAAAACCACAATGAGATATCATCTCACACGTGTCAGAATGGCTATCATCAATCAATCAAAGAACGAATGTTGGCTAGGATATGGAGAAAAGGGACTCTCATACAATGTTGGTGGGATTGCAAATTGGTACGGCCATTATGGAAAATAGTCTGGAGGTTCCTCAAAAAATTAAAAATGGATCTACCTTTTGATCCAGCAATTGCACTTCTGGGTATTTATCCAAAGGAAACCAAAACAATAATTCATAAAGATCTATGTATTCCTATGTTCATGGCAGTGCTATGTACAATAGTCAAGATATGGAAGCAACGTAAATACCCATCAACATATGATTATATAAAGAAGCTATGGTTCATACATATAAAGAAATATTACTCAGCCATAAAAATCCAAAATCCTACCATTTACAACCACATGGATAGACCTAGAGATTATTATGCTGAGCGAAATAAGTCAGAGAAAGATAAGTACCATATAATTTCATTTATAGGTGAAATCTAAGGGGGGAAAAAAAAGAACAAACTATTTGAAAACAGACTCATGAAAACAGAGGACCACCTGGTGATGGCCAGAGAGGAGGGGTGTGGGAGGGCTTGGAGAAAGGGGTGAAAGGTTAAAGAGAAGATTAATAATTGATAGTCACAGAGATGGGGAGCACAGCATAGGGAATGCAGTTAGCATTAATGTAATGGGTAGGTGTAGAGTCAGAAGAGAAAAAGAGTAATCAGGGTATTGTTTCATAAACTATATAAATGTCTAATCAACGTACTGTATACTTGAAACTAATAATAAAATTAAATTTAAAAAATTGCATCCATGCAAACACCTGCACTCAGTTGTTTATGACAGCCTTATTCATAACTGAAAAACTTAGAAGCATCCAAGATGTTCCTCAGTAAGTGAATGGATAAATAAACCATGGTATATCTGGATAATAGAATCTTATTTAATGCTAAAAAAGAAATAACTATCAGGACACAAAATGACATGGAGTAAACAAATACATATTACTAAATGAAAAAGTCAACCTGAAAATCCTATATGTTATATGATTCCAACTAAAAACTATGGAGACAGTAAAAAGACCACTGGTTGCCACCAGTAAGGAGGAAGAGAGAGAGATCAACAGGTGGAGCACAGAGGATTTTTAAAGAAGTGGAACTATTCTATATGATAATGCAGTGGCAGATACATGAATTTCCCTTGTTCAAAATCTATACAATGATAATTTCAAAAAAAAAAACAAACCAAAAAACAATATATAACACCAAGAGTGAACCCTAAAATAAAATATGGATTTTAGGTGATGACAATGTGTCAAAGTAGGATCACCAATTCTAACAAACGTTCTACTCCGGTGGGGAACATTGCTAATAGGGGAGGCTTTGCACGTGTGGGAGCAGGGAGTATAGGGGAAATGTCTGTATCTTCCTCTTAGCTTTGCTGTGAACCTAAAACTGCTCTAAAAATAAATTCTTTTTAACAAATAAATTATAGTACACTACGGCAACAATTTGACATATTTTGAAGGTTTAGGAGTAGCCTATGTAAGTGACTAGAAGAGGAGAGCAATAAGGGTCTATGATCAGGGAACAGGATTCTAGGCCACTATAACATTCAGACTTAAGAATCTTCACTCAGATTCCTCTAGATTCCTGAGTCACAGTACCGTATCTAAATGCCACTAAGAAAAATTGATCAGGACAGATGAATAAAATCAAATTGTAAACACGACTTCCTTTTTTGCTTGATTTGGTGGTTTAATGGAGATAAAGATCAAACTTACATTGGATTTAGAAGGAAGTAGTGTCAGTAAACTCCTTACAACTCTTGGGCTTAGTATTTCTCTGTATCTCCTTGTTGGTAACTATACAAGTAAACCACATTCACTTCCTTAATATTAGGTGTAGAACGATTAGGATAAAAAAAAAAAAATCCGATAGAAGAGCTGATAGTTTTAACAGAACTCTCAATTTTAAAAAGTTGAATAGCCCATTGGAATTTCAGAAACTGGCTTTCAAGGACAATAAATATATGAACATGGTGAAATAAGTGTCCCTCAGTCCTCAAAGTTGCATGCAGTGGGGTATGAAGGGCAGAAGCTATAGTAATTGTCTATTATGAACAAATATTTTATGCAGATGTTACATACACTATCTGACTTAATTTGCTAACCAATCCATGAGATAGTTGTTGTCATTTACAGATATGACATCCAAAAGTCACATGCTCCATAGGAGTCTAAACTAGATCTCTAAGTGATATCTTAAGTTTCTTTCAAAATTACCATGACAAATGGCTTTTAAAGGTCTTTGGAAAAGCAAAATTTATAGTTTCCTACTATATTCATGTCCAATATCATTTTTACACCCCATTTATAAAAGTTATTTCTAGGAAGAAAAAAAAAAAGGACGTGTGTAGGGTATGAGAGGTGGTGAGAAACAATCAACCTAAATGTGGTAAGCTACATGAAATTCCCCTACATCTGCACATTTCCCAGTTTAAACATTTTTGTTTTAATAAGCAGCTTTCGCTGACCTCCTACCCCTGGCCCCCAGACTAGGTCAGGCTGCTAGCACTTCTTTGTAACACTTCAAATTAATGTTTGCTCTAACTTTCTAAGTAAACTCTTGAGGTAAGGGATCTTGTCTGTTCCACGAATGAAAAACTCCACCACCATGGCTTTATTCCCAGTGTCTAGAACATTTCATAAATATGTATTGAATGCAATAAAAAAAAAAAAAAGGATTTGAAATCATGTAAGTAGTGTTATTTCAACTCTAAGTATTTGTTAAGAGCAAGATTCTTACCCTGAAAACAGATTCCAAAATCTTGCCTCCATCCTTTCCGCTTTCTACAAATCTTACGTAGTTGATATTTTCAGCAGTTTAAATGTAACTTGGGTTTGTTTAACCAACCATTTTGAGAATTAGACTTCAAACTGAGAGAACTGAATTTAAGGTTAATATATCAAACCAAGGCTATGGCCGAATTCACTTTCTTCTTATAGACAATCCACATCCTTCATATAACCCTTGCAGAGAACGGATTCTCAGCCAGCTACTTGATTAAATCCTCTGTTCCCACCAAGAGGGAAGTCACTAACAAGCTAAGGAAAAAAAAAATGCACAAGAGAAGAGCAATCCCATTCCATGTCAAGACATAAATAAGTTTGATCAATACAATCCTAAAAAGCAGCCACAAAAACAAAAATGATATTCTAACCTTATCCAAGGTTGCTTTTATCCTATAGCTAACAAAAGGCAATATTCTGCCACCCACAGCAGTAGCTTAATGTTCCCTGCCGCTGTGGAAAATGTTCTGTTGAACAAATGGTCTTCAGTGTGGCTATGGGATTAAGAAGCATCTGCAGGATCTCAGACCATCACATACAGGAAACTACAGGTGTTGAAGACAGGACAGAGAGAGCAAACTGTATTGATTTCCATAGTGCTTAAGGCAAAGGCAGAAAAAATGAGTGTTGAGAAAGGAATACTAAGTCACTAGCATAAAGAAACAGAAATACTCTTAAGCAAAGCTGCAGGGATAAAATCAAACTCCCAGACGAAAATCCTTGCAGTGGATTTCTTAATTGACTTGAACTGTTACACTCAGAACTTTCTGACATCTTGAACTACCAATTCTTATTTAAATTCCATAAAAGAATTTAGTCTTTTATGGAGTTTTCGTTTGTTCATTTTTTCATGTTAACTTAGCAAAGATTTTCTCCCTCACATTCTTGCCCCTGATTAATCAAATAGAATATAGGCTAAAGCTATAACAAATCATGCTTTCAGGATAAAAGTAAAAAAAGTCACTAATTAGTAACTATTGTTAGAAAACGTGTGCTAGGGATGTTGAAATCAATGTCCCCAATCCTGTTTTGAATTTACCATCATTGCCCTTACCAAGGGTTTGCTATCAAACATACATATGTTACCTTTTTTCATTACATCGATCTCTTTTAATTTTTTTCTAATTATGCCTTATTTTCCTCCATCTGTACAGTTTTTTTTTTTCTTTTTTCAGATTCATCTTATAGTACTCTACTTTTCATATATGGCCACTAATATATTGTGATCCTTTATCTTATGACTTTTTAAATATTCCCTATAAAAGCTACAAATACCAAATTTTATGTACATTTTGGTAAATTGTACAAATATTTTAAAAAATTTTTTAAAATATGTAATAATTACCTGGTATTTGTAAATATTTAAAGACAACAAAATATTTAAAGACAGTTGTACATGAGGATGCATGTATTGTGTTAAGTATTGCAGAAGTTAAACAGAGGGTAAAGCCCTTTGTCTCGGGCAGGATCATCTTTTTCCATGCCATCTTAAAGGAGGGCAATGGCCTAAACTATGAACTTCTAAATATGTTCTTGATTTAATGACAATCAAATTTGTTTATGATTTTGACATTATCTTGGATATCAAATTGACTTTCATCTTCAAAGTTAGAATTTTCCACATGAAGAATATGTTGGATATTTCTCTGTACTCCTTCATTTATATATTGTTTTTGTCAGTCCTGAGAATAAGGTGATAATTAGCCTCTGGTAAACACAAGAAAATTGCATAATTCATAATAACTCAAAAGAGAAAGCTTTGCAAACCTGTGTGGATGGCAATATTCTCTCTGAGTTGGTCTCTTCTTACTCTAGTGACTGTAATTATGTATTCCATTCACATCTATATCATCAAAATGACATAAGTGAATATTCTGGTTATAAGAAAAGAACTATAAACATGTATATGGATATGGAATTAATGGACCCACAGAGGTCATCACATTCTTGAGACAGAGATGGTATTTTCAAATTATTATTACAGCAGACTTGCCTGGAGATAGTTAGGTATCCAGAATCCAACATAGAAAAAATTAACCTCAAATATCAAATGTAAAGTATTTTCTAATTCTTTCTCTTCCAAGGAAGTGTTTTTTGTTTGAATTTACAAATATAATTCCAAAAATCATTAATGTAATAGTCTTGCTATACTTATTTTTTTATCTTAGTAAAATATACTATCATAAAATGTATCATTTTAACCACTTTTAAATGTATAATTTAGTTAGTCATATTAGGCATACATTCACAATGTTATGCAACAATCACCACTATTCATTTCCAGAAATTTTTCATCATCCCAAACAGAAACTCTGTACCCATTAAATGTATACTTATTTTATGAATATTCATAAGCACACTTGAGCTACATTAAAGGATTGCTGAAGTTCTGAAGGAAAGAATATAAAAATTAAGCAATCTAAAGTAAAGTTAGCCACATATGCTAAATTTCTTGGATTAACACAGAAGAGCGTAATATAGAATTCATGCTATAAACCATTCTATTTAAACATTTGTGTCAAAAAGAAGTTGAAAAGAATAAGAATTTAAGTTCTTTGATCTTGATCATAAAGAGATTGACTACAGAACTTGGGTTAAAAATCATTAAACATTAGTTATTTCCCGCAAAGCAATATACCTTTTTTTTTTTTTTCCATGCAGTCTCAAGATAAAGAGTTCAGAAAACAAATAATCCTATTGAGAGAATTAGGTCTGAGAGAAACCGAAATACATATAGCAATCACCATTTCTGATATAATGTGCTCATATAAATTCTATCAAAAAGGCTCATTTTAAAACATATTGTTCTCTTTTCACAGAAACAATGTTATAATTGGAGAGCTGTATTCCTGAGCAGGACTTTACACTGAATAAATCATATATACCATCAACAAGATGTCATAAAAGCAAAGCTATAAAAACTATAAGCCTTTGTAATCATTTAAAATAGTAAAATTATAGTCCTTTATAGAATTTAACAGCTTGAAAGGAATTTAGAATATTGCCAAGTCTAAGGCCCTTATTTTACGGATATTAAAAAAACTGTCTACGAAAGGGTTTTAGTATCTCGATATTTTATATTATTTTAATTTACTGAAGTAGCTTGTTAACAATAGGTGCTAAAGCTGAAGTTTTCTTAATCTTAGCCTATTGTTCCTTCCACATATTTTAAAACTTCTCTTATATTAATTGTTTATTATAAGTATTAAATTAAATGTATATGTAATATATAAAAATGCAGCTCCGTTATATTATAGATGAAAGCTATATACAAGTAATATTCTTCCTATATTTACATTAAATTCATAAATTTTTTATCTCTTTAGAATGTTGGCAGACTTTTGATGATATAATTGTAGTGGCCCATTTTAAGTAAGAGTAACCCAGGGAAGTTTGATTGGACCATTGGTTTCTCCTGTCAATAAAATTTCTCATTGAGTAGAGGTCTGTAAAAATACTTTATTTATTTATTTATTTAGTATTGTGAAATGACCATTTTAGTATCTTGATATTTGAGAATATCTCTATAGATTTTAAGAGGACTCAACTTTGAACTTGATTGTACCATATATATTTACCTCTCTCTAGCCAAAACCACAGTCACAGTCACAATCACACAAACACACATACACAGCACCATCACTACCACTGCCACCAAAGATAGCTTTGAGAGAAAACTACTTCCAATCATCTCCAAGACCCTCCAAAAAAAAAAAAAGTAAATAAAAATTGCTTCTTTAGGATTATATGTACAGGATGGATGAGAAAGACAGTTTTCCCCCCTATAATCTGCATTGCAAGACTGATTAAAATTAGTTCAGAGGCTTTAAAACATCATTTTTTTTCCAAATCACAAAACACAAAATATGCCTCCTTGACTAGAGAAACAACTAACTGGGTATTACCTCAGACTTTGGCAAATAAGTGAATAAAGACTTTCAGGAGTGAAGTGTATATGCTAATTGAGATTGAAAGAAATGATGAAATATGAAAAAGAGGCTATTATATTTTGCTTGAATTTTGAATATATCATTTCTTTCTGATAAAATTAGCACTCTGTTCACTTAAATAATGTTTATGTCTAAATGCAAAATCTGCGTAATTTCTTTGCTTATAAATATGTATGTGAATGAGGTCTTATTAAAGACTAAATTAAAACAAAAAAAAATGTACACAAAATGAATGATTTGACTAATAGAATGTGTCCATGCATGCTTTTGTATGCAGCCTATGGAATAACATTTAGAACATGACTTCCTGACAAGTTGGGGTTTTTTTTATTATTATTTTGGCCTAACACACTTTTCCATGTAGAATATCATGCAATAGCTGAACAAATGAGTGAAGATAAACACATTGTTTAATTGATGAGCGAATGTATAAAATAATGATCCCATAAGTGAATGTTTGAACTCACCAAAAACAGTGGCCATATCTCGTGTACACAGGTCCCTTTCATTTTCTGGTCATATATATCTAGGACTGATAACTCATCTTCATAACTCACAGTTGACCCAGAGCTGACTGTCTCACTCCTGGCATTAAGCCAGCAGCACTTTTCTCTTGACCCTTGTCTTCATTTTGCCATTGCAGTCTCCGTTATCAACTGACAATCGATATTAAATGCCTATTTATTGTTTCTATACTGAGTACTGAGCATGATAGAAAAGATATAAAACAAGGACCTTGAACTAATGGAGTTTAATATCTACATGTATAAAGAATATAAAAATAAACAATATATACTGCTTAACATTGAGAGTCACCACTAAATTAGTGATATGTACAAATTATGAATATATAGAATGTGTAAACTATTTAAATTAATAAAACTCAATTGAAAAAACATGGACATAGATATCAGGAAATTCATAGCCTAATAAATGTATAACAACAGGTGAAAAGAACCTTTGTAACAATAAAAATGCAAATTAATATGATATAAACTTGCATTCATAAGATTGACAAACCTTATATTATTAATCAAATAGATTAATGTTGAAACCTGTGGTTGGTGTGTAAATTGGTAAAGTCTATTTGGAAGGCAATTGTCAGTGTCTTTCAAAATTAGGATTGTAGAATATTTCTTTGACAGCAATTTCAATTGTAGGAATTTAATCTTGAGACATTGTCATATAATTTTATATTATATTAAAATTTTACATCATATAATTGTATATCATTTCATATAATACCAACATATGCCAACAAGTATGTTCATTGCTTTACCGTTCAAATGGAAAAAATGTGATCCCGACTAAAGGTCCCAGAGTAAGAAAGTAGTTTAAAAAAATCCATGGTTTCTCTCTATCATGAAATATTTTGAAGTTGCTAAAAGAGTGAGGTTGAAATTCATGTATTATCATATAATCACCCGTCAGGCATATGGCTAAATGAATAAAGTACGTCACATAACAATACATATGTTTATTTAAATTAACATATTTATGTCTATTCCATTTGGCATGCATATGTATATATGTAAATACAAAAAAAAAGATGCCTGGAAAAATATATTCCGAACTGTCGAAAATGGTTAGCTCTAGGAAGGGGAGTGAGATTTAAGGAGGAAGTGACAGGAGACTAGAATGTTTTGTTTTATATAATTCTATACTGTTTGAAATTTTTGTCTTGTGAGTATATTAATGTAAATTTTTTTTAAGGCAAGGGTATATACAATGACAGAAAGTACATGGAATTGATTCAGCAGCAGCAGCAGTATTGGGGTAAGAATTAGAGACAGATTAATGGATTGTTCAATAGGGGGGAAACAAAAAGCTTATCACAGTAATTAGATATAATATGTATATGACAGAAGTTTTGAGAATGAAGCTAACACAACTAAAGAGTATCAAGAAATGCATACATTCCTTGCCTAAAATTATGTAAGCCACTATTATATTCTACTGCTTTTTCTTTAGGAAAAAAAAAAAAGGTATGATAATTAAGACAATATATTTGAGCATATATATTATAGAAAAGGACCTAGGGTGGATGAAAAAGGATGAAGTCACTAGGCCAGCAAAGTATCACTGTGACTCTTGTGCAAAAGATATCACTGGGTTTGAGAGTACCTCTTACCCACATTTTGAAAATTAAGTTCATGAACAAATGCCTGATACTTAGAGTTCTCACTTCATTCATGTTTGGCAAGAATCTGCTAATGGTTTGCATGGCTTTAGATCATGGTGTAAGACATATCCGATGCTCATTGATTCCTCTGGTGCTCACCAAACAGTGGGCATTAAATGGATGGAAAGAGAAATCATGGGGCTCTAATACCAGGTTCATGTTTAATGCTGACACTCATGGAAGAGTCATGGTGTCATAACTTCTATTTGGAGGATGAGGGGCAAGCCATGGTCAATTATTTAGACCACAACAGAAGGTTACCAGATGGAGTTTCAGACAACGCACTGTAGACAAAGGCCACACGAAGAGTGGCATGCAAACTGAGAAAAAGGACTAGTTCCTGAGCTGATGGGTAAGCATCAAAATGCAATTTGAAAGCTTGTGTGATATAGTTAATAAAAAATATAAAACATATTTAAAGCACATTTTAAGAATGAGATAGTACCAACAGTGGACGTGGGACAGTATCGGTACAAGTACGACAAGGATGGAAAAAGATTTTCATAGGTTCTTAACTGACCAAGAATCCTAATTCTAGAAACATGCTAAACAGTCTCCTAAATCTTCTGCATCTATTTTTGCTTGTTGAATATAATTAAAATGTATATATTACTCAATAGATGTATATAGATGTTTATACATATATATATCTCGATTAATTGTTGGTTGTCATTCTCAAATGATTCTTTTGTTATCTTCATTATATCTCCAATTTAAGAATCCTTTCAGGATTATTACAGAAAAACATCCACTTTCTGCCTGACTACTGTGGTAAAGGGCCAGGAAAATAAATAATTAAATATTTAACAGGTAGCATTTTGTACACACTGTGTTTTACAAAGTCTCCCCACTTTGTTTCTTTTTGGCATATATCATATTACCACAAACTTATATTCTCAGACTTTGTAAAGTGGGGCAGACGTATGCAACAAGGAAAAGAAAGTGCAATGGTGGTTCCCAGCCCCGGAAACACACACCGAATCCCCTCAAAACGGTTTCAGCAACAGAAACTTGAAACAAAGTGAACAGTAAACTAATAATTAGAATCACTTGCAATAACTTACTTGGACTTTAACAGTATCAATAACAACAAACAGAAAACCAAAGAGAAATTCATTCCCCAGTCTCCATATCCCCTTCTGCTGAAGTGAGAACTGAGCTTCATAAAGGATTCATTTGTTTCTCTGATGAGTTGCTGAAGATCAGGATAATTACAGATATATTCATCTGAGACCTGCAAATATCTAAATCTTGTACTAAGATAATTATTTTGATTTCTGAGTATACTGAAGACATTTTTTATTATTTTGTGTGTGTGTGACAAAAGAGTTAATATTCCTATGGGGAAAAGATGAATTTATATAGGTTTTAAGATACCTAAATCTAATTTTATTTTCATATTATTAGGCTTGTCCTTCCTCTTCGTCCTTCAGCTTCATTTAACATGGTAGCTCCTCTCTACATTTTTCCTCACAAAATACCTCAGGCTATGGCTAATCAATCAGAATGAATCCTTTTACTCCATTGGTGTGCCTACAATATTTTCCACATATCCCATTCTTTACACAGAGCATGTTATATTAAAGTGAGAGTTTTTTTAAATGGTGGGGAGCATAATTTCATATCTTTGTATCCTTAGGGCACATAGTAGTATATGGCCAATACATGTTTGTTAAATTGTTTGTTTAAAAGAGAGCTGAAGTTAGTTTATTAAATACCCACTCAGGAAAACAATAGCTATAAACACTTTTTGGAGGTATATTTTCTATTTTTTATTAACTTTCAATTATCTTTTCTTCCTCTCTATTGAGAAAATTAGAGTACTCTGCAATAATTTAAATTCCATTTATTTAAAGTGCCAGCAGTAATAATTGTAACATAAAAAATAATAATTGTATCATTTAATGTATTTTACTGAGATCTAATACATCTCATTTTTTAAAATATGAATTCAGATACCAAGCACTGGAGTTTACACATGACCTTCTAGTTGTCCCCAACACTGATATATACAGTTTGATAATAATTATTAAAAAAAAAAGTATGACTATGTAGTAATTAACTTTAAATATTAAATACTACACAAATATTCATTTTATTGTCACTTTAGGATACATATTTCATATTTTACATTAGTAGAATCTATTTTAAAATATAATAAAGCAGGCTTCAAATTAGGGATGCTCCCAAAACACTTTAAAACTCACTTTAAACTCTTAAGTGCAATGCTGTAATTCTAATAACCAAGAGCAGTTAATTATCTCCTAAGGAGCCTACCTATAAAATGACATTCTGAAAGTTTATATTCCATAAACACTTTTTATGCACATTTTATAGCCTCTAATATCGCCAGACAATGAAAGGTAATATGCCCAGGTAAGAAATGGCAAAATAGAAACAGGTGATTGTTTTGAGTCCTGATTGCCTCTGCAGGAGACAATCACTGTTCAGTAATAACACTGTTCAGTAATCTTATCTTTTAACTTTTTATATTATTGTTGAAAAGTTGTTTGGGATTGAAATAATGAATTATTTTATTCTGATATGAAACCAGATTCCAGAAACATCTATTTTTAATTCAACAGGGCAGATCATTTCAGCCATTATAATCTGTTGATGTAGCATGCAAAAAAAAAAAAAAAAGGCTGCATTTGAAGTTCATAAGAGAATTTCTGTTCTGCCATTTGCATGTTATATGATCCTAGATAATTTGCTTAACTCTCTGAGTGTATTTTCTCATCTACGAAACAAGGATAGCAACATATTCTTGCCAACTTGAAAGTGTCATTATGGGGATTACATATGTTAAAGTATGTGGAAGTTCTTTCCAAACTGTAAGGGGCTGAACAAATTTCCAATGACATAAACTTGAGTGTAAAAGTATATAGGAAAAAGAGCAGAGCAGAAAGGAAAAGGGGAGTACTTTTTTGATTACCAACATGACAATTTTCCACATAAGAAAATAACTTCAATCCTGATAAAAGTGTCATTGAAAGAATATATAGACTTTCTTAAATCACTCAGAGATGGATATTTTCTTGGGTGGCACAATCCTGCACAAGATATTTATTTTAGAAAGGAGAAATAAGAGAGGATGTGAAAAGGAAGAGGGATAGTATGAGAAAAGCTTGAAGGAAAAATAAAGAATGAGGGCCAGAATATCATAGCTCACACCTTATATGGGAGAGATAAGCAAAGCCCCTTTGGACATGAAATCAGATTTAGTGGCACTAACTACAAAATAAAATAGCAGATAATAAAACTGTTCTTAGATTAAAATGACAAGGTCCATTTTGTAGCAAGTCTTTTTTTTTTTTTTTTTTTTACCTAAACTGAGTCAATTCTGGTTCAGGCCAAATAAAAGCTAAATAAATCATGAAGTAAAAGCACTGATTGCCAATACAATTAAAGAGTGAGACGAGTACAAAATTAACCTCACATTCAAAAGACAAACATAAGCGTTGAGTTATTGAAAAAAACATGAAAAATGTGATGAAAAAATATCATCATGGGAAAGAAATGTCGATTTGAAATGTACAGGAAATTAAAAAGTAGACATCCGAGAATTATTAATATGTCGAGCAAGAGCAACAGTCTTTTTCTAATGTCTTCCACATTATATGTGCTGCACTTGAAGCACAACTAATCTGATCCTCTGCAAAGGCATGACTGGAAGGCTGGCTCTCTTTAAATTACTTTGATTTACAAGCAATTCAATAATTAAGGTAACAGAAGTAACTTCCTCAGTCGACAGACTTCAGAAAATTGTATTTCACCAGCATGTATCTTATGGGTTGAAAGAGGTGAGCGGTAAAGGATAGTTCATTCATGTCTATAAATTGAGGAACACAAATATTTGGGATAATGAGGTAGTGTCCTATATACTTTTTTTGAAAAGTTAGTGAGATGAATATGGAGATTCTATTATATAACATTTTCAGAAATGTGGGTTTGTGGGAAAGTTTCCTCAATTTTATAACTTGTTCATTTGGTCATCCAGGTCTCCAACCATCTATATAAATATATGTGCAATCTACTGGAAATCACTGTAAATTGGTCTACTTGGGAAAAATAAATTTCCAGCATTTTATCCCACAAAAGTGTTGAGGTAGAAAATTGAGCTAAAAAGGACCAAAGAGGAATTGATCAGACACTGAATTCATACTTATTTCACAGGTGTTATTGGGAGGTATTTTTGATATTGTGGAATGACTACTGGATAGAAGACACTGTCATGCCCTTGACTTCAACATATATTAGTTCTGTAACATTTGGAAATATCTAACTTCTCTGATACTTTGGTTCACTGTGTGAAAAGTGGGATTATTAACAATAGCTACCTCAGAAGGCTGTTGCAAGGACTGAAACATATTAGAAGATTAAATATGTTCCCAGGAAAATTCATGGCACATTGTATATGATAACGAGCATTTATTGAATCCATATCATGAGTAGTGTGTCATCTGGATATATATCTAGATCTAAACCTTGTTCTTTCTCCCACACAATCATCCTTTTCCTCTCTATTAGCAATTGTTTTCTTACACAATAACAAATTACATTAAAATTTTTAGAAAAATGTTACAGAAAATAGTTTAATATATCTTTGTGTGGTATGTAGTAATCAGAGAAAGTGTGATATCCACTTGGACCATTTTGCTTTTCATAGAAAAGGGATCTTTTCTTTGGCCAGAGTTAGTTAGAACCTGGGCAATTGTCTGATAGATGGTCACGTGTCATAAAAAGCATCAGGAATATAGCTTTTTCCCACCCCTGGAGAAAATACTCTTGACACTCATTTCCTCCTGATTTATCCATTTGTATCAGTATTAAAATAGTATCTTTTCTCAGCACAATCATTTAGAAATAGTATTAATTACAACATAAAATGCAGTACCTTGGCTGGATTTAAGGGGGAAAAAATAGGGAAACATATGGCCTTAAGAGAGAGTAAAGAGAATAAAATATGTTTTGTCTGGAGAAGAGAGAATGTTTAAGTTGATAATGGAAAGAATACCTTTCAAATGAGTGAAAGTGATCTTTTAAAAGCTAACTAAACACTATGGGTTTATACAAAGTAGGAAGATTCAGGGTGAGATATAAAAAAGTGAGGACTGTCTAAAGTTGCAGTATGTTGCCAAGGAAAGAAATCTCCTTTTCTGGAAAGACTTTAAGGTTAGGATAAAATCTCTTCACCCCCTGGCTTTCAAGAGAATTGACACTTCAGATGGAAATAACAGAGAGCAGTGAACTGTATGGCCTTCAAAGTTTCTATAATTCTTTGATTGGACTCCAAGTTACCCCCCTGAGAGAAAATCGATTCCAGCAGCCTTGGAAGCCCTAGATCTCAGCCTCATGGTTACTTTCCGAGTCTGCAGATGAAAAAAGAAGCATACAGGAGATCATGAGGGTTCTTCGGAAAAGACAGGCTTTTTTCATGGTTTTCACTTTATTTTATTATCATTACTCTTTTTATTTATCCACAGGTAGGGTGTGGCTTATAGGTTTCTGAATAGGATTTGAAAAAAAACTGTTTTCCAGGAACTAAACACTGAATCCTGAAGAAGTCAGCATCAACAAGTTTTTTGTTTTGTTTTGTTTTTTTCCTCCAAGTCTCATTAGCAAGATTGTTTGGTAAATTGAGACTATTACATTTGAGTTTTATAGATCAGTCCTTAGAGGCCAAAGCTTAACAATCCCTCCTATATGGATTCTTGAACACTCTCCAGAGTCCCACATAACCTCTGAGATGGATATAAAACACAGAGAAAACACATATACAAACACACATATAAAAAAATAATAGAAGCCAGATTTTATATTTAATAAGGTTTAGTGCATTTTGGTTAAATACATAAATAAGTAAATAAGAAATTTCAGGCTAAAATAATTGCCTGGAATTATAAGTTCTTGCCGTATTTTATAAGCACTGTAACCTCATAGGATTTAAACACAAAATCGTTCTACCAGCATGCTACATCCTTCATATAACGCATCCTAAGTTTTGTTTGTGCTGATATTTGTACAATTCTCTATGTACCGTAAACAAAAATTCTCCAAATTTCTTCTAGTTCCTGTTTGCTCATAATTAGAATGAAAAATCAGAATGAACTTTCCAAGGAGTTGCATCTTCACTTTTAAATTCCTTTTGCCAAACTGCAGAAGAGATTCCTTGCCCGCATTAAAAATATGTTTGTGTTGAAAAACCAAATGTGTATAATGAAGACAGATGTAATTCATTACAAGGAAATTCGATTTTTAAAACACAAACTGCTATTATAAAATGTGTTTAAAAGCCAATCTACACATCCCCTTCCATGGGCACTTGAAGCTTTTGAAAGGAGAATCAATCTGCAAATGCTCATTGAGGGCTTATTGTATGATAATGATGTGCTAAGTAACATGAAGATAATTATTTGTGTAAAACAATGAATTAATCAGTTCATTGAATTAAGGCTTAGTGAGCATTTTCTATATACCGAGTAATTTGTTAGGCATTGAGAATACAGCAATAAGTAGGACAGGTTACAATCCATCAAAAAGATAATAATTCAGATGTGAAGAGAATTCATGGAAATGTGGAAATCTAAGCAGTAATTAAGTCGTAAAAAGTTCATGTAATCAAAAGAATGAGAAATGTAGGTCCCTGTCAGCCCTAAAGTCCAGGGAAAGGCTTTTCAAGTTAGGTAAATCTGAACAAGGTGTTAAGAATAGATTAATTTGTTCATGAAGTAAAAGGAGAACCATGCCCATAAGAAGATTAAGTATTAGATATTGAATGATTATGCAGCAAGTCAGGCCAGGATAGTAACAATGGGTATCCAGAGAAAAGGCAACAGTGATTCTTATATAGCTTTTTCTCTTCCTCTTCCCCCACCCTCGGCTTTCTCTTTTTTCTCCTTAATATTGTTGATAAATCTTCCAAAGAGTTATGGCAGTCAGAAAATAGTGAAAACAAGCTGTGTGTGGGTGAGGGAAGAAGAAAGGATGGGTAAGTATTAGAAGAGTATTGATTTTGTGTCATTGTCAATTTAAGGCTTTGGCTTGGGGAATGCTATGTATTCAACATTTTCTCTTTCCATATTCCTTTACAGCTAATTTAGAACCATAGACCACCTTTTAGTTAAGCCAGTGGGCAAGAGTACAGCAGAATTAAAAAAAAAAAAAAAAAAAAAAAAGATATTCAAGGACTTCCAGCCTTCTCTTCCCTGCCCTAGCTATCTTGGATGCCAAGTGTTCCTGACGATATAGCTATAAGACAGAGGAAGCAGGTCACACCAGGAGAAAGCTTTAACATCACTGAGTTTTGGAAATTAATTTGTGCGCATAGTCTAGTGTTATCTTCCCTAACTAAGATTGACAACGTTTCTCTAGTGAACCTGTTTACAAATTTTCTTTTTTCTTATTTTGTTTACAAATTTTAAATGATTAGTATAAAGCTTAATTATTGTCATTGAAAATGGACAGGCTTGGTTATTTATGCTAATGAAGCGTGAATTCTATGACTCTCAACTTCTATCTCCTAAGTTCTTACTTTACATTACATTTATTTATTGTTTTGTTCACTTGTAAATAAACTTACACATTAGTAGTAATTACATGTCTTTGAAAATTTTAGACAGTTTTAGAACAGAATAACTAGCTGATTTAAAAAAAAAAACAGTATGGATATGTATTTTACTGATAATCTTTAATTATCATTGTTTTTTGTAAGCTCATATTTTTGCCCAGGGAAAAATTTTTTAATCTTTTGAATGAAATGATAAAAATTTTATTTTCAGAAACATGGCGGAGTGAGAGACATCCCCAGATCTCTCCCCCTGAAGCAACAATAAGGTGAACATCTAAGACTCAACAAAAAACACCCACACTGCACACCAGCAAGTCTAAGCATGGGATCTGCACATAAGAGCTACCACAGGTCAGAACCCTAGGGGTTGAGCAGGGGACAGGAAGAAACAAAGAAGCTGCTTCTCATAGCTGCCAGAGCTCCCTGTAGGAGAAGGGGGAAGGAAGAAGGTGTGGCAAGTTCCTTGAACAGCCCTGCCTGGGAGAGTTGTGAGTTCCATGCAGCCAGCAGCAGGGCTCAGTCATCATGACAGAAAGGAGAGAAGCAGGACGGCAGAGAAACAACAGTTGATTTTTACTGGCCACGATTGCAAAATTGAGGCTGAGCCGCAGCGCCCAACTCCCAACCCAGAGGGACCTTCCCCCCATACCCTCCGAGACCAATCATCGCGGAGCCCCAGGGGAATCTGAGCAAATGCTACCGAAACTGTTGCTAACACTGACAGGAAATGAAACTGAGGGCATCGAGCATGATTAAATATCTACAAGAAAATAAAAAGGCATCCAAGAATCTTAGGCACCACCTACTGGAAACCAAAAGAAAAGCACCTTCTTTGCAGCAGGCTAAAGAGAGACCTTTATATAATAAATCTTATTTCTGGAAAAAAAAAAGCAGAACACATTTCCATTAATGTCCAGGAGAAGAAACAGTCCATTAAACACCGTGAATAACCAAGGTGACAAAGCATCTCAGAAAAAAAGAGAAAAATCTCCAGAAAATACGCTTACATAGAAATATGCAACTTAAATAACAGAGAATTCAGGATGGTTCTTCTGAAAAAACTCAGTGAGTTCTGAAACGAGTCATATCAAGAATTTCAGGAATTGAAAGAAACATCTAGATGAGCAGAGCAAGGAGATTAAAAACCTCAAAAAAAAAAGAATAGATCTTCTGGAGATAAAAAAAAACACACTGCAAGAGTTGAAAAATGAAATAATAAACTTGGGAAAGAGAATTGATCAAATGGAGAAAAGGATCAGTGATATTGAAGACAGAAATCTAGAAATAAATCAGAAGAAAGAAGAGAGAAACCAAAGAATGAAAAATAATGAAAGAGAAATACAAGAACTAGCTGATACCATCAGGAGAGAAAACATTAGAATAATGGGCATTATCGAAGTCGAGGAAAAGGAGCAGGGACTAGAAAGCATTTTCAGACAAATAGTTGATGAGAATTTCCCAAATCTAAGGAATGAGCTAGAGCTTGGAATTCAAGAGGTCAACAAAACACCCAATTATCTCAATCCAAAAAGGCCTTCACCAAGATACATTGTATTATCAAAAATCAACGACAAAGACAATTCTCAGGGCAGCCAGGAAGAAGAAAATGGGAACTTATAGAGGAAAACCCATTAGATTTTACTCAGACTTCTCAGCGCAAACCTTACAATTATCAAAAATCAATGACAAAGACAATTCTCAGGGCAGCCAGGGAGAAGAAAACGGTAACGTATAAAGGAAAACCCATTAGATTATCATCGGACTTCTCAGCACAGACATTACAAGCCAGAAAGGAATGGAATCAAATATTTAAACAATTAAGTGAAAGGAACTTCCAGCCTAGAATAATGTATCCAGCTAAGCTCTCCTTTAGGTATGAAGGAAAAATTGAGATCTTTTCAGACATACAAAAATTGAAGGCATTCTCCACTATAAGGCCTGCACTACAGGAAATTCTGAAAGGGGTCAGCTCACCTGAAACAAAATAACAACAACAAAAAATACATAATTAGGAGTAAAGTGACTATCAGGCAAATAGAAGCAGAGGAATGCAACCCTTACTAAGAACAGGGCATTATAAGCTTAAATGAGAAGAGAATTGTTATAACAAGAGAGTAATGAACGTTCTGCATACATAGGAACAAATTGAGACAACAATGACTGAAAAGGGGGGAATTCAAAGATCCAAATTCACAAAGGGGAAAGGAGATAAGGCACACACAGAAGAAAATGGATGACTGTATCTACATAACTATCTTTTTCATATTTGTAATGGTAACCACACGCCATAGAGTCAGAACTGAAGTATATAACATGAAACAAGAAGAATCAGAGGAAAAACTCACAAAATCCAACCAAAAGAAAGAAAACAGAAACACGAAGACAAGGAAGCAATGGAAACACCAAGCTACCAGAAAGCGAAAGATAAAATGGCTATAAGAAGACCTCATATTTCAATAATCGCCCTAAATGTAAATGGATTGAACTCACCAATAAAAAAGCACAGAGTTGCAGAATGGATCTAAAAACAAAACCCAACAAAATGGAGACACATTTCAGCTCCAAAGACAAATATAGACTCAAAGTGAAAGGGAGGAAAATGATGTTTCAAGCAAATGGCATTCAGAGAAAAGCGGGAGTAGCAGTGCTACTATCAGCCTAAATAGACTTCAAAATAAAAAAGATAAAAAGATACTGAGGGACACTATTATGATAAAGGGAATCATGCACCAAGAAGACATAACACTTAATATTTATACTCTCAATCAGGGAGCCCCAAAATATGTAAAGCTAAAAGGGAGAAACTAAAACTAAAGGGAGAAACAGACCAAAACACTATTGTAGTTGGGGACCTAAATACCCCACTGTCGGACATGGACAGATCATCCAAACAGAAAATTAATAAGGGAATAACTTCCTTAAATGACACATTAGACCAACTGGACATAATTGACATTTACGGAGCCTTCCATCTCAAAACAGCTACTTATTCATTCTTCTCTAGTGCACATGGAACATTCTCAAGAATCAAACATGTACTGGGCCACAGAGATAGCCTCAGCAAATATAAGAGGGTTGAAATCATACCAAACATATTCTCTGATCATAATACTTTGAAACTAGAGATCAACTGCAAAAAGCAGGAAGAACCACAAATACATGGAGATTAATCAACATGTTACTGATAAATAACTGGATCAGAGAAGAAATGATGAAAATTTTAATGCAAATACTTAAAGAATTTCATGTTATTTGAAGTATGTAAATAAATGCTCACAAAATAAATATAGGTAGATTTGAGTGACAAACCTAAGAAAAAAAGGTTGCATTTTTCCTTCTAAATAAACAAACAAATAAGTGCCTAAATACAAAGATGTGTGAAATTCTGGCAGACTATCCTAAAAGGCCTCTTCATTGGACACTCATTTGGAGGATTTTATTGTGAGGATAATCATGCAATTCAGAAAAAAGAAAAACAAAAACTGTGCAGCCAGCAAGTTCTAAATTAAACAAGATCATCTTGAGTTTTGTGCTGAGAGGAAACATCCAACTTGGTATAATATAAAGAGACTGGACCTACAATGAAAACATTTGAGTTTTTGAAGAATTCCACCACTAATTAAGCTCATGACATTTGTTGAGTCCAATAATCTGTTTCACTTATTCCATTTACAAAAAAATTAAAAAAAGGAATATAAAATCAGTGCCTTTATTTTATAGTGTTATATATAATAGTCCCTTTTCCCATCCCTGTGCCAGCAGCAGACTATCTCATCTCTTCAAGAGTTCTTTCTTGACTCCCCTCCTCTTTCCAGGAAAAAAAAAAAAAGGATGATTTTCTCCTTTGTATTCCTAATTTATTCTGTTCAGAGCTCTATCATAGCACAAAATTTGGCAACTTATTTCCTTATATATTCTTATTCCTTTCCATTTTGTGTGTTTCTTGAGGCAGGGGTCATATCTACTTATTGGTATATTACAGATACCTAGTATAATCTCTAGCCCATAAAATGTGCTCAATAAATTTTTTGTCAGGTGAAAGAATGAAGGAATAAATAAATGTGCCTTCTCACCCCACCAAATTTTAAGTGTAAGCAGGTAGGTTCGGCGGACAGATTAATTTGGAAGTGGGAGCTGATTGCTGGAGAAATTTTTAGATACACCTAAAATTGCCAAAGCCTTCAGATACTCTCTTCCTGAATGTGTTCTGTCTTATTTGGGTCTATTTCGGTCATGCTCAAACTGAATCAGGGATTTGATCCCTGTATTTTTGATCCAGCCAATTCTACTAGCGGCATTTAATAGTCTTTCCATGACTTTTTTTCTTTCTTTTTTGAGTCCTTGACAAAGAAAATCAAATCACCTAAAGATTAAGAACTACAAAGGGACTTAGTTGTAGGCAGATGGCTCTAGATGTTATTAATTGAAAAACTAGGGTAGACTAAAATTCTAATCCATTCCTCCAGGAGAGATTATGTTCAACTGGGACATCTCCCTAAACCAATTCATGCCATAAACTGCAGGTCACTTACAGCCTTTTGACGAGAATTTGAGACTGTGTTTGCAGAGTTATCTTGAGGACAAGTAGAAGACTGGTAGTGAAAGACAGTCTGTGGGAGATTGGGGGAGGTTGATTATAGTCTGAGTGGGGATTGCTAGGATAGCGAAGTAGAGGCATCATTGGTTTTTATTTTATTTTTTTTTATTTTTGTCTTGTACTACATAAGGGTGTCAGTCAGGTATAAAAATAAGTTGAGGACATAAAAAGTTGAAAATACTGAAAACATATATAGTCATGTTTATATCTGTTCCAATGAGCTGAGTATGAAAGTAGAAAGGAGAAATTGCTCTATAGATATTATTTCAGGTAAAGCAGCATTAATATTATTTAAGATATTTTGAACATTTCTCTGAATGGATTTTATATGTCTAAGGAAAGAAAATAGCATTTAGTGAATGAGATAGTTTTATGGTAAGAAGCTAATTTGCCATTCACACTTTATTTCTTGGTTTTGAATTTTCTTAGAGCAATGAGGTTCTCAAAGTTTGGTCACAAACTAGCATCATTAGCATCACCTGGGAACTTGTGAGAAATGCAAATCTGAGGCCCTAATCCATACCTATGGAATTAGAAACAGGTTGTTGGAATGGGGCCCAACAACCTGTGTTTTAACAAGTCATTCATTTATTTCTGATGCATGCTTAAACTTGAGAAACACTTGCCTGGACGAGGATGAAAGTTGGTTTTAGGGAACACTGCACATAAGGAAGATTCCATATTGCTTAAGGTAGAATTTGCCAAATAGATGACCAGACAATTTAATTGAGATAAAGACAAATCTAAGATTGAGAATAGCAAAATAAATACTAAGACAAAATAAGTAACAAATCTAAATTATATATATGTATATATGTGTGTGTGTATGTGTATGTATGTGTTGAAATCAAGAACTAACATACATACATTAAAGAATAAGGACAGTTAATGCACAGATATCCCGTCAGAGTGAATGTTAGAGTAAAAGCATTTTCATGTATATTCTTAGATAGATACTCGTTTCATTAACTATGGTCATAACTTTGATTGATAAAGTTACTCCAATTTGAGATTCTAAGATCAATCCAGAACACATAGGGAGAATTAATACAATTTAGTCTGCTTCCTGGTGAGGTTGGTATCTCCAGAGAGTATTTTTTGGTTTGTTTTTGTTTTTTTTAGCATGAGAGGAGGCAGATAGATATTTGATTCTAGCCATGTTAAACATTTGAATTTTATACTAAAACAAAGAAAAGTTTTGAGAGACTTTTAATAATGTATTGACAATATCATATTTTAAACATTGCTACGGCTGCCATACACAAAAAGGACTGGGGTGGGGATGTGTCAAGTGTGAAAACAAGGAAAACCTTCCAACCCCGACTCCACCACTTTGCCACTATTGCATAACAGCTCTCAGCCTCCACGTACTCTGTAATCAAATAAATATCAGAGGAAGACTGGCTGCCTTTTGCCATATGTAAGAATTTCTTGACAGCTGGCTTCCTGTAGTTCATATTTTTAATGCAGTGGTTCTTTAAATTCATCTGACTTAAAAATTAATAAGAACATAATGCTTGAAGAACATTTGATGTTAGATCATACTCAAAGAATCTAATAAGGTCATGGGCAACATTGAGAAGAAGAAAAAGCATCTAATGATTCAGTTTGAAAAGAGCCCATTCCAAAACCACATTCATAACACATAACTCTCAACATCTTTTAGATTTGTTCTATTTTCCCACTATTTTCAAATTTCTCTAAATAGCTCCCATTACTTCCATTTTAACACAGTGTAAAAGAATATTTCTTGATATGAATATTGTTTGCCCAAATTCTAGTTATGCAGAAGCCTATCCTGCCATCTTCAGTCTGATTCTTTGAGAGCTAGGCCCTTTCAACACCCATTGAATATACATTTAAATAATTAATTGCTCAAAATTATCCATGGTAGACTTTACTATGGAGAAAAGAAGCTAAATTGGAATTGCTGAACCTTGTAAAACACTGTTTACAAGTTTCTTTCTCAAAAACAAAGTATTTTTGTTCACTTAATTTCTTATATTTCATATAAAGTATTCTGTTTTTAAGCATATTTACTGTAATTACAGTGTCAAAGCTAATAAATAACTCTCCAGATTTTTATATATGTAAGTCTATACAAGTAAAGTGAAAAAAAAAAAAGTATCTCTAAACATATAACAAGGGTTGTCAGATATAATACAGGACATCTAGTTAAATCTGAATCTAGATCTGATTATCGATGAATAATATTTAGTATAAAAATATCAAAAGTAATGCATGAGAAATACTTATATTAAAATGATGTATTGTTTATCTGAAATTCAAAATTTACTGGGTATCCCAGATTTTTATTTGCTAAATATGATAACTCTGACATAAATGAAATATTTATCTGAGGACTGCCTTATATTATAGGTCTACATAATTTTCCAAATATATATGCCATTGAAAAATGGTATAATGTTTTTTTAATCAAGTGACATTTTAAATATTTTTGAGCATCTAAGTGTATAAATCCATTAAACAGGTATGTTTTAAAATCAAACCTATATTTAATCTTTTTTTACAAATGTGTAATACTTATACATTAGTTTGAAGTAACAGTATTAAAATGGTTTCTGCTCTCATTTATATTTTAGGCCCAGTTTTATTTCTATTACATACTTAATATAAGTAGATTAGATCATAACACACAACTTCTTCTAATTTAACCAGATATCAGTGCCAAAGAGACATCTCTCCAACTATTCAGGTTAAGCCCTATTTAGTATGACAGTGACATTATGAAATTCTTGGCTACCGTTTCCTTGCTGAATTTTCTTTTGTGCTTTCCCTTTGATAACATTCTTTTCCATTTTTTAAGAGGAAAAAAAACAATTTGGATGCTATTTCTTGGAGAAATATGTACATGAATAAAGCCAGATAATTTTTTAATTAAGGTAGTTTAAATTCAGATTTGTTTTTTGAGACCATATAAGTATCAGATAGAATCCAAACCTTCCAACCCCGATTCCACCACTTTGCCACTATTGCATAACAGCTCTCAGCCTCCACATACTCTGTAATCAAATAAATATCAAGGGAAGACTGGCTGTAAGAATTTCTTGACAGCTGGCTTCCTGTAGTTTTTTCATTTGCTAAGGGACATTATATACAAAATGCCAGAAGTGTCTCTGGGGTGGAATTATTATTATGGTTGTGAGGACTGGTGATTCTTCTCTATTTTAATTTTCACTAATATTATATTTATGTAACATAAAATAGAAGGCTTTAATCAGAATTGTACATTGTTATAACAGGATCTCTCAATACCCTTTCCTCGGGTAAAGATAAAGCATTTGATGAATCTGTAAGGTTATTGGAAGTTCACACCAAAGGAGCATTACTAGTTATTGTTCTGAGACTTAAATTCCACCAATTGGATCCATAGCTTGGTGAGGACATTGCTGCTGATATTTCAGAGCTGTGCTATTTTTCTCAATGCTGTAATTTAGAGTATTTATTAGCAGGCATGTTGCAAGATCAGTGTGTGCAGAGGTCATGAGGAAGCCCTCCAATGGGGACTAGAGACTGAACCAAATTGACAATTTATAATGGCCCAAGAAAAAGCCTAGGCCAGAGAGATTGCATCAGTACATGTCATAGAAATGAAAGCGGCAACTTCTAATACAAATTCTGCTCGTAACACAGGCAGAATGCTCTTGGCATCAGTAAAACACTGTAAATGCATGTCCTATAATATCTACAGATCCAGTCAGACATATCAATTCTTATTTAAATTCTGGAAGCTCCACTTAACATATTCTAGTATACAAGTTTTACAAAGGAATGACCACTGAAGTTATGAATTTGAATGAAGTTTAAAATATGCCGGGCAGTTTTCATGGCATCAGGTGATCTTAATTCTTTGTGTGTCAGAGAATCAAATTCAGATGGTTCAGGCTAAGTTAACTCAGGACACTAATGCATTTGATGGAGACTTAGGTGAATCAATTAATAAACGAAGACTGAGAATTCAATGAATACTAAGCATAGAGAACCAGCTGGGAATTTGCACCAGTTGTGGTTTATAATACTTTGTAAAGCTAATTTCCACAAAACTTTCTCACAGGAGTCTTCGCTACAGTTGTTAAGGCACCATTTATTCTTCAAGTTTACAATTATTGCAGAGTTGTTTTGTGGTGAATATTCATTGTGACTGCTTCACAGAAATATTCTAAGCATGATGCAAAGAAGTTGAAATCTTCTTGGGAAAGAATTAGAACCATTCAACGATAGGAATTTGCATTCAAAATCCTGTGATTATTTTATACAGGACAGAAGGTATCCAGTAAGTTTAAAATTTAAATTGCAAGGGGTGAAAGGTAGATAAGTTTAAATGTTTTAATACATGATGCTTTCTCATACTGGTTATGTATTTGTAATAAAATAGATAAACCAGACCCTCTGTAAATAGTTTTAAAGAAACTAAAAATTTGAGGCGGTTACAGAGTTACTATGATTTCAAAGGAGTAGTGTCTTGACAAATGTGACCTAAATTAGGGCTCCTTTGGTTGACCAGTAACAGAAACCTTATTTGAATTTCCTTAAGCTAAAGGGGAAATTTATAGGAAAGATGCTGGAAACAGGAGTGCTCCAAGGCCTCTGGAGCAGATTCGAGGGCTGGAGGAGCCTAGTGATCCTGAGAAACTCTCAATCTGCCCCATGTGTGTCCTCTCCTCATCTCTTACTCCTTCCATCTCACTTGCATCTCTCCTCAGGCATACAGTACAGCATAGCTTCCATTTGCTTCTAGCTCTCTCTCAATTCACTAAGTCTGGGGAAAATGCTGTTAGTCAGCCATAGACCAAAGTATACCAAATTTTAAAGTACTCCTGGGAGTCATTATGAATCACAATTCTAAGATACACATTTATCATATTTTTTACAATTCTCTTTTAAAGATACAAGTACTTCTTTAATTCTGTTCTTCTAGATAGAGGGTTAGAAGAGTTTAATCAAACTTCTCTTTCAATCTTCAAGTGATATTTATGATATACTGCCTTGCTGTTATATTAGTAAGGATAGAAATAAGACGGCTATATGTTAGAAATGTGTTCAATGCAGTAATGTTATTGCTTTGTAGCTTTTGTAATTTATCAGTGCCAAGGCTAGATTTGAGATAACCTAAAATAGTTTTACAGAAATATAAGGCTGTCTTGTGGAAATGCTCTCTTTCGGCTTTACTAATAACCAATATTAATAACCCGAACTCCGAATCCTTTGTATCAATAAATCAATATTTTGAGCAAAACTGACTTATTTGTAACCTTTAACACAATCTCAATTTAATCTTCTTGGTCACTATTCTTTGAATGTCTTTATATGCAGACTTTTCATGCCAAATAAAATAAAATAAACCCAGATTTTGACAAAATCTAATTAAGTCTACATGTTGGTAGAATAATAGGGAGGGAGGGTTATACTTATAGCTAAAACAAATTTATATTTGAGTTTTGTAGAGCCCTTCCTGATGCCTTCAGACTAAGTCGGAAATTTCCAATTTGCATAAAACTGCAATGACTGTGCAAATCAATACATGGTTGGGCCCAGTTTTATACCTAATTAATCCACATGATACGGTATTCCTGTCTATGAAAATTGCAATATGAGAAAATAAAGATATATGTAAACATGCATTTCTTTCCATAGTTTTGATCATCTATTGTTTGTCAAGGACCATAATAAATTACTTGTTTTGATTTCTACTGGTCTATTGTTAATATAAAATATTCTGCTTGAATGTAGCAGAATGAATCTATGGAATCACAGATTTTCTAGAAGATTGAAGATCTTTCAAAAATCATGAAGACCAACTTTGCCATTTCATAGCTGGAGAAAATGAAGCTCAAGGATTATTAAATGACTTACCCAAGGTCACAAAGTAAGTTGCTGTTAGGTTTCAATTATTACTTTGCCTAGCAGGAAATATATTTCTAAATTATGATGGGCACAAATATACAGTTCTGAGGATTAAAATGGGTCTTATTTAAGCTAATACACAATTACAGAAAAAAAAAAATTATTTTTTGATGAAACATTGATATGGAGTTGTTCTGAGCATTTGCACCTATTAATTTCATTTAATTATTATGGAGCACTTATGAAGTTGGTGTAATTTTTATACCTTTTTTAAAATGAAGAAACTGAGGCACAAAGTGGTTATGTAACGGCTAAACTTGCACAGATAGTACAAAGCTAAGCCAAGAATTAAAGTTAAGGACTCTAGCTTTTGAAGCCATGCTCTTTAACACAAATGATGTTGCCTCCCTTAAAATTAAACAGTTTTAGCTGTAATATGTAGATATCATATAAATAATTACAATTGGATGCAACAATCCTTCTCATTATAGAGTGTTTCAAGTTGGAAGACATTTAAGTATCACTTAGTTTATTTTCCTGCTATATGAAGGGACCCCTCACTAGACATTAGAGATAAATGTTTTGTCTATCTGTGATCCGCTGTCAAAAAGTATTGTAAATATCACTAAAATTATTCTTAGGCAGTGTTTAAACATATATATCTCCATAATGAAACTTGAACATTAGGTTGTTATGATATTACAAATAAACAATGTATTTCAAAGTAAAGAGCATTTTTCTTTCTACATCTAGTATTGACGTAAACATTGCTAATTAAAGGATAGTTTTATCCTCTCAGTAATTACCAAATTGCATTGTGTACAAAGCAGTACAATTTTCTAATGCCCTAAGTTTACATATTAATGGTTGCTTTTAAATTATATTTCAAAATGCTCATATTTTATTGACAACCTAAGTGATTAAAGTTTACATGAGCTGAAAACTTTACCCAATTCATAAGTATGTATATAAAGTATGTATTACATAGCTGTTGCATTTAGACAACTTTCTTTTTAGTATCTCTCATTTGTCTGGCTCCATGATCTATACTCATATAAATCCAATATTAGATAAATAATTTAAGTACACGCAGGGGTGTGATAATAGAAGGGAAACTTGAAGCATATATAATTCAGTACAAAGATGAAGTCCTGCAAGGTAAGAGAAAAACAATTTATGCGAATGTTACAAATCTTAATGTCACATTAGTCAAGATTTTAAGCCATTTGAAGATAATTATCTTAAAGCCTAGAATACTTTATATAAAACTACTATTTTAAAGAGACTTTACAAAGCAAATTTTTTATAATTCTAGTGATTTTAAGAGAAAAATTTTTCGGCCCCAAATAATAATGATATATCTACTTAACTAAAAGGAGGCATACATTGTGTTTAACAATATAAAATGTCTGTATCTAGGCTCTAGAAGTTACAGTGTGGTAAATGACAGAAATGTAAAGTTACACATAACAAAATAATAAATTCAATCTTGAAAGACCATTCTTAATTTATCTTCTAATGTAGATTTCTCAAGATTGAACATAATTTCTGAAGTCTGTCTTATGGATCAAATAGATTTTATTCTTGGCTATGAATGTAGTTTAACTCAAATATCCAATTTTCATAAAGAGTTCCTATTATGAATAGCAATTGCCATCAAATAAGTTATATTCTATAGCTATGACAATCCATTAGAATACAAATTAAACAAATTTCAAGGGTTTCTGTTAAGTTTTCACAGTATTGTTGGTCAAACTCTGTTATTATTGCTTCAATTATGTCTCTCAATTTGGTAATTTATAACTAATTAATTAGAGTTGAAACAAAAACCAAAATTTAAAGGCATATGAGTCCAAGTTAGATATGACTAGAAGGTGTACAAAAATAGTGATATTTTTGGTGAATTTAGGAATTTATCTGTGTGTGTTATGTTTACATTATTGTTGGTAACTGATTGATCTGTAACTATAAAAGTGCTATAACTTTCCATGTAGTGAT
Source organism: Pteropus alecto (assembly GCF_000325575.1). NCBI lineage: Eukaryota > Metazoa > Chordata > Mammalia > Chiroptera > Pteropodidae > Pteropus > Pteropus alecto. The sequence goes on from NW_006442484.1 coordinate 19,481,795, forward strand.
ATATTATCTTTCTGAAATAATGTTTTGTTAACCAAAACATCCTACTTTACTCAAATCAGTATTCTATATACTATCTTCTCACATGTTACCTTCTGCCCCAACTCCTTCCATTCATTGGAGAAAGTTTAAATGGTATTCAAGAATGTTCTGTCATCCACAAATCTGCCTAGCACCTACCTTAAATACAGAACAACAAACAAAAATATATTCTTGCTAAAATGCTAATTTACTTCCTCTGGTGTGATTCTCTTTCTACATCAGACACAAGCAGCTGGTCAAAGAAATTACTTCATTTCATAGGGAGGAAAATTTAATAGGTACCATTTAAAAGAAAAAAAAATTCTCAAGATCAACAAAGATCTTCTCAACTAGACTTTCTGATAATTTAGATACATAATATTGGAGACAATAATAGTTAACTGGTAAAGGAACTGTATCTAAGACTATTTCAACATTAGAGAATATATGAATGTTATTTCCATGAGTTTAGTTTGTTTTCCAGACAGAATAAAGTTTAAACATTTCAGGCTTGCTAACTCCAACGCTTACAAGAGCTAAGTAAATCACGTAAAGTGGGGCAGGTGCAATGCACTAGAGTGTATGTTGGAGGAAAGAAGCAGGATAGGCCTCAACCTGCCTAACAGGACATCTAATACTTTAGCTCAAGCCAGCTATTGGCATAAAGGAATGTAGACTTCATGTTGCCAAATTTCTAATAATTCACAATAACTCAGAAGTCCAAATTCAATTTTTTACTTGCAATCTCCTGTTTTTTTGTTTCGTTTTGTTTTGTTTAATGTTAACAATCCAGTAAAAAAGCACATCTTTAGACTATATTCTACCTGAGGGCTTACTATGTTTGATGTCTGATATAAAGTTACTATTTAGCCAAAATTTTGTAATTTGTGTAATTTTTATAATAGTTTTTATCTCTTAAAGTAAGATATTTAGAATTACAGTTATAACTAATTCTACTCTGGAATTTCTCACTTCCTGTTCTCAGAACTTTCATTCTTTTGTAGCAGTAATTGGTCATCTTCTGTCATGTGTCACATATGATATAATATTTTTTCCCTTGAGAAACTTCTTAATGACATAGAGGTACCTTCAGATTTCTATGAGTGTCTTTGTGTGACCATATATAAGTACACTTTCATTTTTTCCAAGTCACTGTTACATTGCCATACATTCAACAGGAAGTGCTTAACAATGCCTCTTGAGTTGAAATTACCTGATAATACTTAATGAAAAGGAAAGAAAAGAAAGAAAAGAAGAAAGAAGGAAGGAAGGAAGAAGGAAAGAAAGGAGGGAGGAAGAGAGAGAGAGAGAGAAAACAAAGAAGAAAGAAAAAAAGGAAGAAAGAAACCATTTTGGGCATTAAAAAAATGTTTTTTAATGTCCATGTTACTTAGCAAGAAACTAAGGCATTATCACAGATAAAACCTTCTTCCTAGGTTGAATAAACTCATAATCCCATTCCATTTTATGTGCCAATGATTTTGGCCTCATCTCTGTTTCCTGCAACTTGAAATAAAGCTCGAAATTTTCCTCTGCAACCGCCATGAATTATACATTCTTAAAAAAATAATCTCACATAATTAGAAATTGCTCTGCAAAAGAAAATAGGATTTTGTATTGTCTTTGGCATGTTGAATGATTCATAGTGCCAAGTCCCCACTGTACTTCCAACCCTGGTCACTGATGGAATTCAAGTTGTCTTAAAATAGATGATGTTATTTTAGGGCTTTGAACATACACAATTTTGAGAAAAAGTTATTATCCTAACATTTTCTTACAAGGTAGGAGACAAATGTACAGAAAGGTGCTACGAGGTGATAATTGTTTGTGCTAGTTATGTGTGTTACATGCTGGTAGAGAGGAAATATCAAGTCTGAAGAGAGTGAGACAAGGTCTCAGAGAGGAGGGTAGATTTTAAGCATATCTTGATGAATTCTTAGGATTGGCAGGCATGGCTTAGGGGAACTAGGTAGGAGAAGGAAAGAAATTCAAGAAATAAGAATGAGTAAAAGCATGAATGTAAGAAAATGCATATTAACTGAATTTGTTCAAAGAAGAATTGATAGCCTTTTTAAAAGGGATGCTAAATTTGATGCATCATAAATGGAATTGAAAACTGTAATCTAAGGTCAGATTGGTAAAAGCCTTAAAGGTATGCTAAGGGGGTATGTGGTAGACTGACATCTTATATAGTCTGCTCCCATATTGATCTTGGGCTTGTCATGTGACTTGCTTTACACGTTATGCCACCAGTAAGTGTGTGTAAAAGCTGAAAAATGAATGTGCTCTGGGGCTTTTCTCTTAGAATTCAGCCATAATGTAAGAAGCTTAGGTTGGTTTTCTAGCAGGAACTACATAGAAAAAAAATGACTCAGCCATTCCAGCATCCTAGTTTTTATCTTCCCTGTCAGTTGCCTGCAGCCATACAAGTCCCACCATGTGAGAATTGCACAAGAACTGTCCAGTCAACCCACAAAATCATTAAGTTTTAGAGTAGTTTCTTAGGCAGTGATACATAACAGATTTAGAGATTAAACTTATTTATTTATTTATTTTGATCTAGGCAATGGAAAGTCATCAAAGGTTTTTTCATTATTTGGTTTTCAACTGAAACTGCAACATGGCAAGAATTGAGTATGCAAATATAAATAATGGTAGATGTAGAAGGAAGTTTGGGGCCTGGGTGAAAGGGCACTAAGAGACAACATAGAGTGCCACTGCATTGGTCTAGATGAAGGATAATGAGTGTTTGTGCTACTGTAGGATTTAGCAAGCTTTTCCTATAAAGGGCTAGAGTAAATATTTTACACTGAGTACAAATTCTCTCTTGCAACTATTCAACTGTAATTATATTATGAGAGCAGCCACAGAACGTAATTAATGTAAATTAACAAGAGTGGTTATATTCCAATAAAACTTTATTTACAAAAATAGTCATTAAATTGGATTTGTACTAAAACAAAGGCAGAGGAAATAAAAACGGAAAACAGGTAACATTTTGTAGTTAGAATTAATGTGCTGTGGCCAATGAGGAAGGAAGAACCAACGATGACTTGAAGTTGAGATGACCAGCAGATGACACTGATGGTTACTGAGATACAAAACACAGGGGCAGAGCAGTTTTTGCATGGATCTGGTTTGGGACACCTTGAGTTTGAAATGAGCCACTTGGAGAAGAGTATATTGCTTTCTTGAAAATATAAGTGTTAGGTGGTTAGATAGACATGAACAGTGGAGGAACAAAGGAGCAAAGGCCCAGCCCGGAGACCACCCAAAGAACACCCATTTTGTAGTTAAAAAATTACTCTTGCAACCTGGAAGGTGCAGGACTGGAGGGCCATAAATCTATAGCTGGTTTAGTCCGGCCACAAATGCTTGTGCAGTAAGGATTACTCTGGCCCAGTCTTCACCTCAGCCTCACTATACCATCATTATAATATCATACCTATGCCTGGAAGTTCATAAATCTAATTATAACAGACTGAATTCTGGGTAACCGCATGCACAGTAGGCAGGTAGTTATATAACAGCCAAATGTCAATCAGAATGATCTCACATACCTATCACTGAGGAACACTTTTGTAAACCCCCATTGAAGCCCTAATATAATACATACCTTCTCACTTCTGCATTGTTATAGCCTTCTCGCTATAACCTACCCCTCACTTGGAGCATACTTTCCATTTCTTCTCAGTTGTAACCTGTTTAGGTGTGACCTGTTTCTACCTCAAAATGTATCTTTAATATAAATCTTACCTTTTCTAAAACTCACAGGGCTGCAAGTCTTTCTGTATCAGTGAAAAGAACTGAGACTCTCCAGTGTTACCAGGGCAATGTGGAAGTTCAGATCGTCCCAACAGTAACATAAGTATGTAGGACTGGATCTAGGAGGCACATATTTGGGAGTTAATAGCATACAGGTAGAATTCAAAACCAGGAGTGAAAAGAATCAAATCTCCGTTCTAAGCTTATTATAATTAGCTTCTATCACTTATTATAATACCTGGCAGGTAGGAGTACTTGATAATAAACAATAACAACAACAAACTTCACGCAAGTCAGTTATGATTCTTATTTTAATTACATTATCATTAAAAGAGTGTTGAATGAGAAAACATGAAGATTGAAAACAGAGCCCTTGAGGAAATTATTATTTAAGGCATAAAGCAGAGGAAGGGAAGTTAACAAAAGAGACCAGAAGGGGTTATCAAAGAAAAGAAAACAAACAATCAAAAACATTGAGAATGTTATCTTGGATTAAAAAGAAGTATATTTCAAAAAAGAACTGGCATTTGTTGAAATCCACTGCTGTGGAAGGTTATTAGTAGGCTGGCACCTGAGACAAGCTTTTTGTAGGTGAAATGTTGTTTTGAATGACTTTGGGAAGACCAGAATGAGGAGAAGGATGGGAGTTTGATTATAACCCAACAAGCCCATGCAATTAAAAGCTTTTACCTCATGGTGGCAAATTCCATGGTTTCCCTGCTACTTAATCCTTTTGAATTACTTTACATATAGACTTCTTTGAGTGACTTTTTCTTCTAATCTGCCAATACACTCTATGATCTCCTATGAATACATTTCAACCTGTCTATGCCACAGATGATACAGGCTGAGAAAAAAATCAATCCTTAGTCTCAGGGAATAGTCCAGATAGGGTATGTGACCCACTAAGAAGCCTTCCTGGGAATGTTTTCCTGAAACCAATGGGGAAAATTCTATTGCCTCTTTTGCTTAAACTAGTCATAGACAGGTTTCTGTCTCTTGAATTGATCTCTGACTTACACATCTCCAAAAAGACAAACTCGAGGAGAAACACATTAATGTGCTACGTAATCCAATTAGGGGTAAACATCCAAACCTTTTAATCCTGGTACAGTTCCTTTGTTAAATACAATAGCATTCCCTGATAGCTTTCTTATCTTTGGATGACATTTGCTGCCTTCAGCTCATTGGATCATTTCCAATTTTTTTTTTTTTTTTTCTTTTCTGAGAGTGTTTCCTAGCTAGATTCATGACCATGGATAAGGTTCAAAC
>NW_006442484.1:19486922-19505595 GCF_000325575.1 Pteropus alecto
TATGTTTCCTAAGTACTTAATCTAATTTACATTTTAATGAAATACCATACTGTACTTATCAAATGCTTAGTGGGTCAGTATTCGAGGTCTCATTTTAGAAATTAGTAACAAGCTAAAATCAGAATGAAAACAAACGAGAGCATTGGCAGAAACGGCATGACGAGAAACATCTTCGAATTTCAGTTGGGATTCTTTTATATCTGTGTTTGTTCTTGTACTGTTAAATTTTTGATACATTTCTTTAAATAAGATCATTATGTTTGCTTAAATATATGTATTTTTAAAAGAAAACATTATATCACTTCCATAGATAAAAAAACAATACCACTTGACAAAAACAGAAGGTAAATTGAATATATATTTATTAATAAAATCTGTTAGGTAGCTAGTTAGATATGAGCGACAGGGGAACTAAAGAATGGCCACCCAGCCTAAAGACTGCTCAAAGAACACTCCATTGGTAGTTAAAGAATCCGTCCTGTATCCTGGAAGACAAAAAACTGAAGGGCCATATCCTGTAGCTAGTTTAATCCAGCCATAGATATGCGCACAGAATGTACTACCCTAATCCGCCCACAACCTCAGCCTCATTATACCATTATTATAATCCATGTTTATGCCTGGAAGTTTACAAATCTAATTATAACAGATTGAATTCTGTATAAGAACATGCACTGTAAGCAAAGTGTTATACAGCAGCCACGTGCCAGTCAAAAAGACCTCACATGCCAATCACTTAGGAACAGTAACCACCCATTGTGGCCCAAAGATAATACATACCTTCCCACTTCTGCATGGTTACATCTCTCTTGGCTGAAAACCTGCCCGTCTCCTGAGGCATACTTTTTCTTTTCTTTTATCTTTTTGTATTTCTTTTATCTTTTTGTATTTTTTATCTTTTTGCCTTCCAAATTCCCCAAGCTGCGGCCTTCCTTAATGTGGTCTGTCTCCTTCTAAAATATACCTTTAATAAATCTTTCTAAATCTCTCTGACCCATGATTTTTTGCTCCGTCAGTGGGGAAGAATCGAGGAAAAATGCTAACTGCGCTTCTGCATTGTTACCCACCTCCCATGCCACTGAGGTGGCACTGGAGTTCAAATCTCTCCCAAACAGTAACATAACTTGCAATTTTATGTCAATATCCTGCAAGTCTCAGATCAAGACTCTCTCCTGGGAAGTCAGCTCCTAGGCATACAATCAGTCTGAACTTCATAGTAAGGCCTAATTTCCAGATGAAAGATGGGAAATTGCTTTAAGAATGCTACTTCTATAATATATGTCCTATACTTTCATTAGGTAGCTATAAAACAGTACCATGTTTTCATTGCCATTCTTTTGTTAATATTAGTAAGCTAAGTTTACAAAAAGTCAATACATCTATTTTCAATAAATAATTTAAAAAATCTATGATCTGGATGCATTTTTATTTTTCCTGATTTAGTCTTTGTGTTGCTTTTATACACAAGAGCCTCTACATTAAGACTTGAGCTTCTTGAGAGCAGATATTGTGTCTAATTCATGACTTTAGCCCACCACCTGAGACAGTCCCATAAACCTAGTAGATACTCAAAATATGTTTATAATTAACTCAATAAATAAAAAGCAAATGCTTCTTTAAGTTTGCATATTAATTGTGTATGAAAAACAGAACAATTAATTTTAAAAATGAATGCAAGCTCTCTATAATTCGGAAAATTAGTTAGGTGGATTATAGAAAGAATTTTCTAAAATTTCATCCCAAAGAATTTAGATCATTTTCACTTGACCTAGGCTAGGGGTAAGGGGCCAGAGATGATGGATTAGAAGCAGCCCTTTAAATATTTTAATATCTATTCTAACAATCTGATAGGCTAGTATGCCTTTTACACTTTGAATGAAGAATGAGACTTCTCTGGTAAAAGCAAAGCCTTTGCAGACATAAAAAATAATAAATATTTTCTAATTAAAAGTTCAGCTTGCCTGTGAAGTGAAATAAAAAATAAATCTCTTATCTTGGAACCTTTGGTACTTAGTTCCCAAATGAAACTAGGTATAAAGTTTCTCATTTAAGTCCCAATGTATCATTTCTTATTGTCATAGATTCATAAATTTGTCAGCCTCTGCTTAAAACTATGGCTGGGAATAACTGGAGTGTTACAATATCGTACTTCATCGTCATTATTATTGTCCAAATCTATTCAAAATTGAACTCTTAAAAGGTATTTCAATTAGACTAAAACTAATATGTAATGTTATCGTGTGTTATGGTTAGTTTAGCTCTTATTCCCAGTAATGTTTGAGACCTCTTTATTTGAGAAGATGAATGTTGATAAGACTCTTTTCTAGTCATTTTGCAAAACTAATGTTGTATAGAAATACTTGAGATTTAAAGAGATTCTATAAAAATCAGTGAGGTAAAAATTTTGAAGGAATATCTAGTTCTTGAATTAAAATAATTCTTGAGGGGTAATGATTTTATTCATAATTGCTACTGAGAACAACTGAGTTTAAGATAATCATCAAGATGTTGCAAATAGAAGGAGAAAAAGTTAGTCTAAGGTCAAGTACACTATAAGCAAATCAGAAAATGAGAATTAGCGTGCAAGTGTTTGATTGAGGAAGTCCTCCCTTGGGAGACTAGTAAGGGACTGGAGGAGGTAGCATTGGAAAAGGGTGAGGCCAAGAAAGGCTCTCAGGCAAAGTCCTGAAGAGGTGGTATCAGTCTGATCCCACAGAGGAAGCTAAATTTAAGTTAAGCCTCAAGTGATTCTTATCCAAGGCAAGATTGCTTGGGTTTTCTTATACCTGCCAGTGGTTCAGGGTACAGACTGGGGGTTTAAAGTGTGGTGGGTGGAGAAAAAGCAGTATGGCACTTCTAGGTGTTATATAATTAAAAACTAATTCACATCAATACACCATTGTATTCTTCTAGAATTTTTTCATTTATATATACAATTAGTACACATACAGGTTCTTTTTAGCTCATCTCTCATGTTTTCAGAATCAAAATGGTATTCATTCAGCAATCATTGAGCATTTCTTATGATTCAGGCACTGGGATACATCTTGGAATTAAAATACTGAACCAGACAGACATAGTGTCTGCCTTCAAGGAGTATTTATTCAATGCAGGCAGATGGATATTAAAATTTTTATTGATATAAACAGCTAATTAAATTCGATTATGATTAAGAGCTAAAAAAAATTTAAAAGTATAGAGTGAGAGCATACTAATCTAGGACCTAACCTTGTCTGGAAGTTGCCAAAAGTACTTTCAGAAAACATTAAGAATATATCGTCAACTCTCAACTTTCAAGTGTTTCAGGATCTGAGGCAGCTTTTACTATATACAGCTAGATAATAAAGTTTCCTTGAGGAAAGTAAAGAGATCATCCTCAGTAGAAAAAGAGTTTCACTCATTATCACAGTAACTACTCAATAATAATTCTGATACAGTAGGGGAGCTTGACAGTACCATAGGCTTGTGGGGGTGGAGCAGAGTGTCCATGAAGGGAAGTCATCAGGAGATGGACAGAGGTGTTTAGGTTTCAAATTTGACCTATTCTACAATGTTATTTCTGTTTTTGTTTGTTTGTTTGTTTTGGCTCCTTGTGAAACAGAGGTTACAAAATTAAACTGGAAAAATCCTTTGTGATCAAGGACTAAATTAATAATGCTTGAGTTTCATGAAAAGTTTCCCATATCTAGATTCATATGGTTTGATTTGAAAAAAAACATCTAGAGTTAAGTATATCTATTTTTTGTTTTCTGAGTCCTGGAAGCCAGAAATATGTCCTTTAAAGAAAGCTTAACAAGTAAACTGACTGGAGAGAACATGTAAAAATAAGACATATGATGATTGAAATGAGAGTAGGTTGAATTATCAAGATTTTTTTTTGTCCCTTTGTATCTATGATGTTTCTATTAAAGAACTACAAAATTTTAAACACCCATAGCTCATTGGGAGATGAATAGGACTTAAAAAATGTAACTGGAAATATGAGTAAAAGAAGTGTTCAATATGAAGGATTCCTGTCTCTGAAATTCCTTTTCTCAACTGAGTTGAAGTTCGCCATTCTACCGCAAAGACCTGGCTTTTCAAAATTACTATAAAAGTCTCCTTTTAGGTATCATTAACTTTCTCCTACCCCCAAAATCTTGCACTTTCAATTTTCAAGTGTTTCAAGATCTGAAGCAGCTGTAAGCTAAATCACCTTAAAACAAGTGTGAGTGGAAGAATAAGTTTGATGTGGAAGCAAGCCTTCTGCCTTCAAGATTAGTATTCTTTTCACTTTACCATGCTTTTCTTTTTTTTTTTTTACAAAAGAAATCCTAGAGATAATTTAATCCAACTTTTTCCTATAAACAAAGCCTCTTCCACAACCCTTAAGGCAGTTTTCCTACTGTCTACTTAAGTACTTCCAGCTATGAGAATTTTAATACCAAAAAATAAGTTTACTGCAATGTTGAACATCTCTCATTGTGAGAAAATCTCTTCTAAAATGAATTTCGTCTTCCCGCGTATTTCTTCAGCTGCTCTCTAAACTAGATATCACAATTCTGTTTACTGTTCTGCGAGGAAAATCTTCAGATGTTTGAATAGACCTATTATGTCTCCCCTCAATTTCCTTTCACCAGGGGAAGCATTCCTGGTTCCTTCAACTCTTAAATCTGTAACGCACTTTCACATGACCTCTGGACATATTTCAATATGTCAATGTTTCTCTTAAAATGAGGTGTCTAAAATGGAATACAACAATTTGAACACTGAAAAAAAATGGCAAGATGGTAAAACAACAGAATTTTTTTAAAACAGTTCCATCACAATCTGGGACCATATTTTTTTTTTTGTAGGTAATACTAATTTGTCATATGAATTTCTATAATTGTCGAATTGAGATTCTGAACTTTAAACAATTTACAGTTTTCTGTTAAACAGTACCTTGTTGATTCTAACATAGTGCCTTAACTCTGTTAGGTCATTTCAAATCTTGGTCACATTATTTACATAACTCAACCTATGCAATTTTGTGAGATCTGCAAATTTAGGATTCATATCTCTAAATACTCTCCTAACTCTTTGATAAAAATGTTAAGCAGAACATATTCACTGGCAGAACCTTGGTCAGCCCACTGAACATATCTCATTCAGATTGATATCCAAATTACTGCTATATTTTGAGATTCCTTCCTCTCTATCATTAGTAATACACTGGAGTCATCATAGCGCACTATTGCCCAGTCATATTTCAAAATTATACTCGTAAATAGGGGAAATGGCATGTTTTTCTGAAATAAAAATATACGATGTTTTGAAATGCCAACTTGACACTTTCACGTAGAGTTCACTTTTTTTTTTTATGAATTTGTGTTCATCTCAAGTGTTTACTCTATCTTTTTAAAGAATTAAAAGTACCTACTTAATAATCATTTTAAGGCTTGCTTATTAACTATCACAGATTTTCTGAATCTGTATTCATTGTATACACTGCTTTACTCACATAGAGCAACATTTGTCCATCTCCTGTCTTCTGAGGACCAATTTATTCTTCACAATTTTACTTAACTGCAGTGATTCCAAGACCGCATTAAATATTATTAGTGGAAATTATTAATTTTATAGTACAATAAACATTCTCATAAAGCTATTCCCTCGCACTTAAGACATATCTATAGTATAATTAATAATAATCATAATATTTAACATTTATCAATTCCTAAAATGTGTTAATTGCTTTACATGCATGATTTAATCTACAGAACAACACTGTGAGGTAATTTTGCTACTGCTAGATTGTTTTTAAATGAGTAATTTGAGGCTTTTGAAAGTGAGGAATTTCTTAAAGTGCACACATATAATAACAATAGAGCAAAAAACTGAATCCAGTTTTTTCTGAATGCAAAGTCCTTAACCACTACACTGTACTGGATAGATTTCTAGAAAATAATTTGCTTTATCAAAGGAAATACACATTGAACATTTTGATAGATATTAAATATTGCCATCCTGAAGTCATGGAGCAATTTGTAAACACACCAAAAATGTATGCTAGTGCCCTCAACAACACTGTATACTGTTGACATTTTGTTTATGTCAGTTGTCTCTTTATTTTTATTTGCATTTTCGCTCACTTATGAATGACCGCTCATTTAAAAATATATTTGGGGACCTTTTGCTTATTTTTTTTCTGTGAATTAGTATAGACATCTTTTGCTTTTTTGCTATTTTTCTTATTGAGATCTGTGAAAACTCTTTGTATATTAATAATATTAACAATTTATACTGTATGCACTGTGAATATTTCTTTCCATTTTTACATTTGCATTTTATTATGTTTCAAGCATCATTCACAATAAAACACTTTTTGAAATTTTTCTGAAATCACATTTATATATTTTCACGTCGTGGCTTTGGTTCCTGCTTTAGGGAGGTTTTCATGGACATAAAAGCTATAAAAACAATTTTCATAGATTATTCCTAATATTATAACTTTAATCCAACATTTATATAGACTTCATTCAATCTTTTGTAGTGGTTGTAGAATGTAGTATTAAGAAGTCATGTTCATGATCCAGAGTCCTTGAGTTCAAATCATAATGAGCTAGGTTATTACCTTGAGTAATCTATTTTATCTATTAGTGTCTCCATTCCTTGTGCTTAAAATGGGGCTAATGATAGTACCTATCTTAAAGGGACTGTTCAAGTATTACATGAGATGATATACATGGTGCACTTAAAAATGCTTGACTCAGAAAAATTAGCTTTTAACTATCTTAAATTCATCTGATGTATTTGTTTTAGCAAAAGTTAGAAATTTATTTTTTCAAAAAATGAGGAAGCTAGTGCTCTTATATCTTTGATTAAATTTTGCATTGTTTTCTCACTGATTCAGTTTAACTGTATACTTAGATTCCATTTGTAGATTGAACTGTTTTCCAATATTTGTGAAATTTATGCTTCTAATCCTTTCATCGATCTTTTATTTTACTGAAATTTGGAGAGGTGATATAAAAAGATAAAGTTACCCAGTTATAAATGATCTTGAACTTCTACCTACATCTCTCCTAAATGGCTAGATTCCTAGAAGTAGCCTTTTTTTAAATAATATGCACGTGATCCATGATCTTTCCACCATACAACACTGCCTTTTGTTATGAAGTACGTATGAACACACTGTATTTTTCGTTATGTATATTTTTCTTCTTTTAAACACTTTGTAATATATTTATCCATTCTTAAGACTGTCATCCACTATTTTGAGGTACACAGAAGCAAAGGACATATCTCATTTGTTTGTATCCCTGGTGCCTAACAGTCCAGCACACAGCCAAAAACCAAAACATTTTTATTAAATTGAATAGACTTTATTTTTAAAATAATTCACACTCATGTTGTACCATTGTTTAAAATCTCACAGTATCTTGTGACTACTCAAACTAATTCAAAACACATATCCTCATTTTTAGGTACCTTAGAAAATGACTCCATGCAAATCATCTCTCTCAAAAGTCCAAAATCCTCCTTTACTCCAGGCAGCTAGTTCATCTCACTACCTCAAAATACGTACGTTGATTTCTACGTCTTCCCATCGATTATAGCTTTTATCATTTAAAACTTCTTCATGAAGTTTTTCTTGACACTTGGGAGCACATTGATTTTTTTTTTCTTCCTGAGCTAGCAGTTAGAATTGTTTAATTTTAGAGGTAAAAAATGATCTTAGATTTGATCTAGGTTAAACTCTTCTTTTAATAATGAGGAAATGGATGGCTAGAAAGGTTATGAAACTTTCCCTCAGAGTATTTCTTAATGACCATGGCTCACATTTTAGTTTTCAATTTTGTGTTTCTCTTTAATTTTGTACCAATGGGATTAAAACTCCTCTGGAGCTGGAACTAGCAGTAGATTCAGCAATTCATTGAACAAATATTAATTAAGTGCCAGCTATAGGCCAAGCAATATTTTAGAATCTAGAAATGCAAAACTACCACCAATATGAGCCTAGCTATCATATAAACATAATCTATGAATAAAGCAGATGTTAATCAAACAATTAAAAACCTGTAAACTACTGTATAATTAAAATTGTGATATGTTGTAAAGAAAAACCAAATAATGTTATGAAACAGACACTAGAATATTTAATCTAGGCCAGAAGGGCAAGGAATAATTTTTTCTAAAAAGTGATATTTCAACTGAAATCTGAAGAATGAGTATAATAGGTTAGGTATGCAAAAGGGGAAGATTTCTTCATGCAGAGATAATTACAAGTTCAAAAAAATTTAGCCTGGAAAGTAGTTTAAAATTTTACAGAAGAAGATAGAAACACACTGTGACTAGAGCAGCAGTGAAGAAGAAATGAGGATGAATATCGTAGGAAAGCTAGGTTGGTTAAGCAGTATGTGCAATGTCTATCATTGAGGTCTCTCAGTGAAAACAGAATCATACTCGATAGAAAGTCTTTAGAAAGTAATTCAATATTTTTTTACATTAACATTATTTTACATTTAAAATGATTTTTACATTAAAAATGCCATTATTTTACATTACAAATGCTAAGGATTTTATGTTGAAAAAATAAAGTGGAGAAACATAAGCAAAATGGAAGCGGGAGACATGATACAGCCCTAAGGAGAGAAGTAGCTTGGCTAAGGTGATAGCTGTAGAGATGGAGAGGTATGGGTAAATAGAAGAGGTTTGAGTTAGTAGTATACACAGGGTTTGATGTTTACAGGGACAAAGAGGTGTCATAGATAATTTCTGGTTTTCTGGTATCACCAAACTAGTACACCCGGGAACAAGGATGACCAGAATTTCAGACTTAAGCTTATTAAGTTTGAGAGACCAGTGATAGATCAAAATGAATACATTATGTAGAAGACTGGTGATATGGTCTGGAGATAAACATTTGAAAATGACTGGTATAATGATAAATGTAAATCCATAGGACTGAATAAAATCACCAAAGAGAGAATGTCAAGCATAATCTCGATGAATTCAAATGTTTCGAGATGAAGTAGAAAAATGAATAAAAGGATCTGACAAATAGCAGCCACAGTGGAAGGTGAAAAAATCAATGTATAATAGTGTCATGAAAGTCGAGAACAAATAGTATACCTGACAGAGTTGTGACTCAAAAAATATTTTTAAGATAAATGAATGAAACTACTCATCTGTATTAAATGCTGCCAACAACTCAATTAAGATGAGAGCTGAAAAATCATCCATTGAATTTAACATTATGAAAATCAATGATGACTTTACAAGAGTGGTTTTGGTAATGAGAGTAGGGGAAAAAAGGTGGGAAAGGATATCAAATTAAAGTGGGTTAAAAGGTGAATGGGTTCCAGCTCATAAAACTAACCAATATTAATATTATTAATACATATAATATCTATGTATTACAAATAAAGCAAGCAAACACATAACTAGATAAAAAAAATAGAACAAAATATAAACAAGTAGTTCACAAAACAGAAAAGATGTCTAACTAATAATCAGGAAAATGTGACCACATTACAGTGAAACAATGTGGTAGGCAGCCTCCACGATGGTCTTTAATATACCTTCCTCCTGGTGTTCATGCTCTTGTATCATCTCCTTCTCTTGAGTGTACACTAGACTTAGTAACTTACTATTAATTAATAAAATATAAAAGTGATGAGATGTCTCTTTCCGAGATAAGACTACAAAAAAGACTGTGACTTCCCTTGTATTTATGCTCTCTATTGCTTGCTTTAAGTGAAACTAGGTGCCATATTATTAGCTGCCCTATAGAAAAGGCACAAAGAACTGAGGAAGGTCTCTTCCAAAATCAGTGAGGATCACTGTGCGTGATCTTCAGTATAACCACACAGTAAGAAATGAATATTGCTAATAATCATAGGAATAAGATTAGAAGTAAATCTTCCCCAAAATGAAACCTTCAGATACCTGATTGCTGCCTGTATGAGAACGAGAGGCAGAGATACCAGCTAAGCCTACATTCATGACTCACAGAAACTATAAGATAAATGTTTGCCATTTTAAGTCATTAAGTTTTGAGGCAATTTGCTATGCAGTAATAAATAACAGACATACAGACCATTTTATACTCCTCAAATAAGCAAAAATCTCAAAATCTGATTTAAATGTGTTAAGAATGTGGGGAAGAAAATATCCATGTGCTGCTGATGTGAGTATAAATTGGCTTAATCACTTAAAAAACAATTGAACTACCCCTAGTACATTGAAGATGCTGTACCCTCTGGCCACCAATACCACTTCTAAAAAAAATGTCACAAGCAAAGAAATATGAATAAACATGATTATTATAGACTGTTTATAAGAATGAAAACTGGACAATTTAAATATTTAATATGAGAATAAATTTTGGTATATTCTTGCTCTGAAACACTATTAAAGGTAACATAAATAAACTAGATTCCATGTACTAACATAATAAAAAAGTATATGAATACTGGAATATAATTTATGTAGATATAAAATATATAAATATCATATATCATTTATAGATAAAGTATTATGAAAAATATAAATTAGAGTGGAAATGATATATACCTACTTCAAGATAATAGTCAACTTCTGGAATGAAGGGATGGAAATTAAATGAGGAGTGATTTCATTGTATCCATAATATAATATATCTTTGAAAAAAGATTCAATCCAAATATGGCAAAACATCAACATAAATCTGGGGGTGTGTGGATACATGGCTATGGATTATGTTGTTTTCTGTTTTTCAGTTTGTTTGAAATATTTCATATTTTAAACTTAAAGAATGTGAATCAGAATCAGGTAGAGATAATATTTGTAAAAAACACTTTCAAAAAGCTTAATAAAGACATGAGAACATCAGGGATAGCTGAAGAATTTGTGAGATCAAGAGAGAAATTGCTTTGATTTTCCTTATTATTTTAAAATGAAAGAAACTAGAATATGTGTAGGTAATAATGGGAACAACTTGTCCTGAAATAGACATTGAAAGTCCAGTAAAGAAAAGGGGATAAAGAAGAGAGCAAAGTAAAACCTCTAAGGACACAGGAAGAAATGAGCATAAAACTACACTCTTTAATAGGACACACATTCCTCCCACTGTAACGCAAGATGGAAAGACAAGACAAGAACAAATGCAGGAAAAAGATTTCTACATTGAGACTCTTGATAAATTGAAAATACAAGGCACATCCATTAAAACAGAGGGATCAGAAGGAACAGTTTACAATTTGAGAATGGTAGAGAAGTTATGAAACAGTTTTTACAGAGAATGAGACTGAAAACTCAATAAAGAAAAGTTATAAGTTTTCTGGGTAGTGTTATGGATTCATTTGAATATAGAATGCTATTAACCTGCCCAATTATTTGAAATGAAATAAATGCTTAGAGTAGTAATCAGTAAATATTTATTTACCAAATAAATTAAAACTGTAATCTAGTTGCTGGGGAAGATTGGGATGATATTTTTGTTTAATATATATTTTTATTCAGGTATTTAAATGCTGAGTCTCAAATCTAAAGTCATCTAAAGCAATGGGAAACCTTTATAACCTTAAAAATATCATTAAAGTTATTGTGTATTTTATTAACAAATTTAAAAATAATTAAAAATCAACAGACTATATTAGACTCTAATACAGTCTTGAGAACCTGGTTAATACAATAATAAATGAACTCTAGTTTAACAAATTATGTGGAAGAGAAAAAACTAAAGTTTCATAATTTATTATTTTACCATTCAATATTTACTTCAATTTTATCCTATTATTTTAAATGGATTTTATCAGGACATTCAGACTTGTCACTAAATAAATTATTCCAAATCTTTGGATTTTCTGAAGGTAAGATTTAGAAATGGAATCATCTAAGACAACAAGATAGAAGATCAGAATAAATTTCATTTTATTCTTAACTTGACTGAGAATGTAAAGTGTGGCAGAAAGAATGCTCAATTGAGCCATGGAGTTGAAATTCCAGTCCTGGCACTAACTTGAGCAAGACTCTAAATTCCTCTGGATTTCCTTGTCTACAAAAGCAAAGGATTAAATTAAACGATCTCCCCAATCCTATTTTTAAGCTTCCTACTCTTTTTCAGTTCAATAGAATTTGGGAAAGAAGACTTCTAATAAGCTCATAGATATTTCCAATTTTCAATTACACAGTGAGAAAGGATCTCAACGCAGTCATACTGTGAAGAGGATTAATATCTCTTTGACAACACTGTCTTTATTTTCTCAATGCTTGCTCTCTTTATCCTGGTTACTTCCTTTCGGGTTCGGAGGTAGAAAGAATACAGAAGCAAATGCGATAGAGGTAAAGAATCAAAGTGAAGTAAGCAGTGCAGGGGGTAATATGTGTGTGGTTAATTTGGTGCCTTAATAACATTGGGTGCTCTTCCAAGTTTGGGAATATAATTTCCTGAAAGAAAATAGAGATGTTGATGAACTAGAATGTTGAAAGACTGGATTGAGATGAGAGGTTAAAAGCAATACCATTTGCAATCTTCTTAGCTCAAGTTTTTATCAACTAGCATTGCTTCTAAGAACTGTTAGAAAAAACAGTTTTAGAAAAAAAAAAACAAGAAGAAAATGTTGGGAAAAATCAAAGGTAGGTAGAGAAAAAAAAAATCGCTAGGAGAGCACTAAGCAATTGGCCTTATAATTACCCTGTTTGGATATAATAGTAACAATTGACCTGGCATTCAGAAATTAAATGAAGTATGAGGAAAATAACATAATACTTCATAAATATAGTAGTTATATTTTGGTTCAGCTTCAATACTATTCCCTTTCATAAAATATACCTGTGCAAAACTTTCCCTCCACCTTCACATGACTGGCTAGGTGCTAAAATCAGAAAAAAAGGCTAAATATTTAGGAAAATTTTCAAGTACATGTATCCTTTCAAAATGGTAAGCATAATTGAATACATTTTGCCTCGGAATTTGAGGAATAGGAATATTTTCTTATATAACTTAGTTGATGGATAATGTATTTAACGAGACATGTAACAGAAGACCTGCTAATCTGTGCCTTAGAACAATATTAAACTGTTTTAAATATGAAGTCAGATGAGAGCATTTTTTTAATCTGGAAATCTCTTCCTCATTTAAGATATGAGGATAATGATAAACAATACTTGGTTTTACAGTGGCTTCTCTTTTTCACATTTAGATTTAGTGTTTGGTGCATATTATTTACTTAAAACTATTTCTTGAGTAAATGAGGATGGGAAGCATTGTTGGTCTCTTCACTCTGCTTGTGTGATGTGGACATAAATCCAACAATACTGGCCAGCACCAGAAGCTGGAAACGAAGGGCTAAACTTACTCTCCTGGAGTGTCCTGAAGGAACTAGCCCTGCTGACACTTTGAATTTAGCCCCCAGCAGCAGGAAGCTAATACAGATTTTATACCTGGAACTGAGGTTCTGCTACGACAAATATATAGAAATCTGGAGGTGGCTTGAGTTGGGCAATGGAAACAGACTAGAAGAACTTTAAGGAACATGATAGAAAAAGGCTCTATTTCCTCAAAGAGATTATTAATAGAAATGTGAGTGTTAAGAAAGATGCTGGTGAGGGCTCAGGAGACAGTGGGGAGAGTGGAAAAAAAAACATATCATTTAGAGCAGCAGTCCCTAACCATTTTGGCACTAAGGACCAATGCTCCTATGAGAATCTAATGCCTGATGATCTGAGGTAGAGCTGAGGTTGTGATGCTAGTGCTGGGGAGCGACTGCAAATACAGATGAAGCTTCACTCTCTCTCTTGCCGCTTACCATCTGCTGTGTGTCCCGGTTCCTAACAGACCACTGATCGGGATTAGTCCATGGCCCAGGGGTTGGGGACCCCTGATTTAGAGAATACCTAATTTGTCAGAAACGAACTGTTGGTAGAAATATGTACATTAAATGTGCTTGTGGTGAGAGCTCAGAAGGAAATGAGGAACATGTTATTGAAACTGGAAGAAGAGAGATCCTGTTACACAGCGACAGGGAGCTTAGCTGTATTGTACCCTCCAGGTACGTGGAAACAGAATTTATAAGCAACAGACTTAGCTATTTAGCTGAGGAGATTTTCAACCAAAGTGTTGAAGGTGTGCCTGGTTTCTTCTTGCTGCTTATAGTAAAATTAAAAAGGAAATAGATAAATTAAGGAAAGAACTGTTTAGCAAAATTTAACTAGTACCCAATGATTTGGAAAATTATCAGCTTATCCTGATTTCAAAAGATGTTACAATTAGAAGATTCGCTGTCAAGAGAGAGTGCTCTAGAATAGGAAATCGAAGGTGTGGCTAAGAACCATTACCTGGCATGTGATTCAACCATCTCAGCAGAAGCCAGGAAGAAACATGGGATTATTTAGAAATGATCTGTGGAGGAGCCTTTTGTCTAATGAAGTGAATCCCTGTGATATACATGGGAGTATATCACAAGGTTCTTGAGTACGTTGTATTAGGAAGGTTCTTGAGTATGTTGTATTAGCAGGAATACTGCCAGATTGAACTAAAAGGGACAAGAGACAGAACAAAATTAAAGAAGGTTACTAGAGGCCCCAAGTATACAGGCAAGAAAAAGATTGCAAGAACTACACAGCTACAAACATGTACTACCCTTTAAAAAAAAAAAACAAAAACACAAAAAACAAAGAACAACAACAAAAAAGACTCAGGAAACAGATCTGTGGGTCCATATGGTAAAGCCAACAGTGACAGAGCATTAGTCACAGGTTTTAAAACCTAGTACAGTTAGCCTACTTGGATTTCTAAATTTGCTTCAGACCTTTTACTACTTCATTTCCTTTCATTGTCTCCTCTTTTTAATGGGAATATCTATATCTTGCCTTTTATTCCTGTGAAACTATTGTATTTTGGGAGCAGATAACTTGTTTTCTAGTTTTAGAAGTCCACAAAATGGAGGGAGAGGTTTTGCCCCAGGATAGAGCAGAGTGTCTCAGCTATATCTAAATTAGGTAATTTAGATGGTCAGATTTGGGTCTCTTGAACTGATTATATTCAGATGAGATTTCGGATTTTTAGTTGATGCTATAATGGGTTGAGACTTTAGGCAATGTTGGGATGGGTTAAGGGAATTTTGCATGTAAATGGATGTAAATCTTTGGGGTTCAGAGAGTGGTCTGTGCTAGGCTGAACAGCTTAACCTCTGGAGTCTGAACATGTTACCTTAATGGCAAAAGGGATTTTACAAATGGGACTAAATTAAACATTTTATGATAGAGAGATTACCCTGGATTAGCTGGGTGGGCAAAATGTAATCACAAGGATCCTTATAGCAGTCATGTAGGAAGGTCAGATAGAGAAGAAGGCAACGTGACGACAGAAGCAGAGGTTAGCGTGATGCAGCCGTAAACCAAGGAATGCTGGAAGCCTCTAGAAGCCAGAAAACACATGGAACAGATTCTTTCCTGGAGCCTCCAAAAGAAACCAGCTGCCCACTGACACTTCGATTTTAGCTACTAGCTAATAGGAAACTAATGCAATGCATTCTTCCTTGTTCCATGAATTCCTCAAAAATTTTCATTTTTACATATTTACAAATATGACATATAGCATAATCCAGTGAGAATGGCATTGCAAAACAATTAAGTACATACAAGATATTTACCCAAATAAGTTATCAGATTAACATCAAATGCTTGCATATGAAAAAAATAAATACGAATGATTTAGTAAAGAATCAGGATATTTAAAAAAAAAAAATTCACATTAAATTTATAATTCTCTGAGCTGTTATTTGAGGGGTTTTTTTGTTGGTGATTATTTTTTTCTCAATAATCTCTTATAGTAGCAATGCTCTACATCTACTCTTCAAAACCAAAAAATATTTTAACTGCTATTTCAAAATGAGATACATAAATCTTAATAACATGTTATAATTTACTTTAATTTACAGCATAAATACATGACAAGTCATGTTGAAGTGTGAATAATTAGGAGATATAAATACAGAAACAAAAAAATATTAAATGTTTGGGCCTGTGAAGTTTTAATAATTATGATTGTTTATGTATATTGAAAACTACCTGCCATGTCCCAGAAATTGCTGTTTGGTATATATACACATTATTGCTAGCTCTAACAATGGCCTACAATAAGAATATAATTATTATAGCTGTTTTACAAAGAATTTTGGTTATATTCTTATAGCCTTATAGATGTCTTCGGTAGTTGTCAGCAGTGGACCAGCACTATCAAAGCTCATGGATGATCTATGATATCATGCTATTTTTCTCTGAATCTGAAGAGAAAGGGCTTTATCTCAGAGAATTCATATTTTCTCAATATGAATAAGAAGCACGATTGTAAATTATGAAAAACTCACACTCTGCCTGTGCTTAAATAAAATTATTTTCCCAAGGTTTGTTTTGTTTTGATACATTATAAGCAAATGAGAGACACGACTCAACAAAACTCAGTCCTGAACTTTAGTGATATTTTGTCATTATTAGGGAAGTGATAGTTGGGACAATATAGTCCATCAAATTTAAGACTCTCTAGACAAAATTAATAGGTTGCTGACTCACTGTATATCTGATTTTATAATTATTACTCTATTAAATTTCATAATACATTTATGAGACTAATAAGCCAAACATCCTGATTTTAAAGATGAAGAAATGGTCCTAAAATTCATGAGAAAGCAATTCTGCTATAATTCTTATTTAATTTACTACATAGCCATGCATTTGTCTTATAGTTTTTACCAGAAAAAGTATTAAATTATTTTGCACTCTGACATCTCTGTATTTGATAGCTGCTGGCCCTTGAACACATAAAGTGAATCGAATAAGAGTTGTTTTGTTTTGTTTTGTTTTTAAGGGAGAGGAGTAGTGTCAACAGATTGATAGAATACTTCTTTCTTTTCTATGACTTTATTTAATCTCTTAAAATATAATTTTATTTCTACCCTTGAGATATAAAATTTTTTTTTTTTTTTTCTGTGTCAAGCATTTCATTAATTCTGCAGGCTGAAAGAGAGTCTGAAAATGATCAATTCTTCCAATTAAACTTCAATGGTAAGACCTCTGGTTTAGAACTGACCTGGTATGTTTACAGCTAATGATTCACAAAGTTATAACACAGTCAGTAAATGAGTCAGAAACTGAGACATTTTTAAATAGAGGCACTTGAATCTCAGGTACTCTGGGCAAATACTCTATAAAAATACAGTAATGGACAATGTAACTTAGGAATTCCAAATGTTCTGTCAATTTTCTTACTGACACAAACATTTTAGTTTCAATTTGTGCATATACATATAAACATATACGCACATATCTAGATAACCTCATATATAAACTACAAACACATAGAGTGCATTCTCTTCATGTGTTTATATTAATAATAATAGCTAGTTGCTACTGAATATGAAATATATCCTAACCATTGGTCTAAGTATTCCAAATGGACTTATACATTTAATCTTTATAGTACTAGGTTTGTTCTATTAATGTCTTCATTTTCTAGATTAAAAAAACACTGAGACAGACATTAAGTAACTTTTTCAAAATTAAATAAAAAGTAAACAGTGCTACAAGAATCTGAACCAAAGCACCCAGAAGACAGAAGTCATTATTTAATTTTCACAATAATGATGAAAGTGAAAATACATACCTTATTCTGCAACAAACAAAGCTGAGGCACAAATTAAAGTTCCACAAATTACAGTTCTGTCTCACCCTCTTTGTAATCTAACTTCTCTAAGGAATTTCCTGGCCTAAGCACAGGCGTTATCATTATTTCCCTTGGCCTTTGAATCACATGTGGAGAATCAAACAACTGAGAAGGAGTGCTGTGAGAATTTCAACCCATTCTAAAAACCAGTTTTGTCCACTTCAATATATTGCCACTTTATAGAACCACTGAATATACAAAGCCGTTATGTCTATGTACCAAAAAATATTTCAATTAAGAGGCCATGGAAATAAGCATGGTTATCAAAAACCTCTCCTTCCTTTACCTAGGATGGGTGGGTAGTCATAAAATACTAATCTACTAAGTGATAAAAACATTATGAACCTACAAACTTCCTCAGCCAAACCATTACACAGTACACATACAGTTCAAGATCATGTCTGCCTTGTTGACTATTTCCAATTCCTTGTCTCTTAATTGTCAGTTCTCAGAACAAAATGATAGGATTAGAATCTACTCTAGATGCTACAAATTAAAGTTCTGTCTCACCTTCTTTGTAATCTAACTTCTCTAAGGAATTTCCTGGCCTAAGCACAGGTCTTGCAAAAACTAACTTCTGTTATCATTATTTCCCTTGGTCTTTGAAGTGATATTTGCATATACAGATAAAATGCATTATATGTGCTAAACACTGTTCTAGGCTCTTTACATATATCATTGCTATTGCTCACCATTCAATCTAGCCAAGGAGATATTCTCTTTTATACTTAAGAAAAATTTGAAAGGATAAGTAATTTATCAAGATAGATTAGCTCGTTGGCAGATTCAGGATTCAAATTCAGGTCAATTTGAGTCAAAACTATCCTGTGTCTTCTTAATCACACAGCTATACAAAAACACAAACACATTCCATTTTGCATATGTAGATGAAGCTGAAAACAATTTATACACATCAATCACAAACACATACAGGATGAGTACCCTTTGATGTGTAACTATTTTGGCATTCATCTCTATTGCTTATTTGTGTTATATATTATATAT
>NW_006442484.1:19505631-19511225 GCF_000325575.1 Pteropus alecto
AGCTCAAGATCTTTAAAAAACAGATTTAAAATGACATAGGTTTTTTCTTCCATTTTATTTTGTGAATGAATACAATTAATTCTGGAAAAGTAATGTGTTTTTTAATAAAAACTTAGAAAACTTCCCTCGATAAAACTTTAATTTAGTACACCTTTAAATTTTAAACCAGCAGTTTTCCCACCTCATAAATGTATTTTAGAAATAGAATAAACTCCATTCAGCTGACTTATTTTTAAACCATCTGTGAAAATTTATTATGAAACTAGCATTCCTGTCTCCAATATAAAAAGACTGATTGAATCTAAATTTCTATAAGATTTCTAATAGCTACAATAAATGTAAAATATGGAGGGATCAACGGCATTATCTACTCTTGTAAACACTTAGAAGACTTTAATTTTTAAAAAACTACAGTTCTTTCACAAGATAAATATAGTAATACAATAGAAAAAATGGAATTTCTGCCATTATTATTTATTTATATATTTTCCTACTATATATTTGATTTATACTTTTCTGAGAATGGCTTCATCAATAAATTTGAATACATTGCTTGAAGGCAAAAGTGTGAAAACCAACTGTTTTTTCAGTCATCTTCATCTTTTAAATATTTACAACATAAATTAGGCAAAAATGATTATCTTATATTTTACTACGTTTATACAAGCATGCTGTTTCTTGGGATTCCATCTAATTATGTCCCTTCGAATTTTTTAGTCCATGCCCTGGTACTAGTGTCCATATGTTCATGTTAATTTTATTCCTACAATGAAAAATATACCAAATCCAGAGAAAGAATTATATCTACAAATTTATATACCTAATCAAAAGAATAAATAAATTAGTCATGGGGGCTCTACTTTTTTTCAATATTAGTTTCTATTTCAATTTTATAATCTGGCTTTTATGGAAGAAGATCCAATAAAAATGGAGTCATTTATAAATCAATGAAGACACCATGCTAGATAACAGTGGTATAGATTTGGGTGGCTGACATCAATAACTAGGGACAACTCTTATCTTTGCAAATCTCAAAATTATTTTTGAGCCTAAAACTGGTGGAGTTCTAATTCTGATACCAAACTCTGGTATTGCATTTATGTCAAATTCTGATATAAAATATTAAATTCTAGAGACATGTTTTAGCTATAAAATAAAAATAAATGTTTCCTGGCAGTTTTATTCAGAGTCTATTTGCATTTAATTAGCTTCTATCATTAAAAATAAAATTATGTATTCTTTATTTCTTCCTCTTCCAAGATGCCTCCCTTCTATTATAGTGAGTTTTTCTATGAGGTACACCATCAGAACTACAAGAGACATGTAGGGTAGAAAGATATATTCTAAGAGTTAATATAATGTAACTTAAGTTATTCAGGAAAAAGCCAACACGATTTACTGATATTCTGGTATTTCTAAGAATAGAATATTAGATAGACTTGAAAAACTAATTTCTGAAATAAAAGGTGGGAAAACCAATGGTTCAAGAAAGAGAGGAGTAAGTAATTGCTGAAAGGACTTTGTTACTGTTAACTTCACTGAATAGATTGCCTAGAGGCATTTATTAACCTGGTTCATTTATACTCATATTAGAGGGCAGCTGAAAAATACCAGATAGCTAGGAATGACTTTTCTATTTGCACTTCTATAGTGAACATTCAGTATAGGAGCATAAGGGAACTTTAGATGTTTTTTAGTTTTCCTCTGGTTTAGTCCCAAAATTTATGGCTCTGTGTCTCAATGCTTGTAGGCTGAACAGTTCCAGGAACCAGATGGAAGCAGAATCCCTTTTCTGCTCAAGTTTAGGACAAAAAGAAAATGAGGCAAGCAATCAGCCCGCACACACACGTATAAGTCACAAGGCATTTTGCTAGATACTCTGAGGTCTACCACAGAATGATAAGGTATGACACCAGTCCTGGTGATCCGAACACTTTTAGAAAGTCAAAGCACATGCAGGACTTTTAGAAAGTCGAAGCACATGCAATTTTTGTACTGCATGATACTGAATCTAAATGTGCCAGGGCAGTTAGGTACTGGACTGACTTGATTTCTTAATAGCTTTTGAAACTCTCTTATTATTCTGTTCTTTGGAATACTTGATTATATGTTTTTTGGTTATTTTTAATTTTGTTTTTGTTCTTAGGCAACCTATGCAAACTCCTTCACTCGCATGGCTTCTATTTCCTCCCTAAGCTCCATCTTCAATATGAACATCTACTGCACCCCAGAATTTTTTATCCTTCTGGCTCTGGGCTTCTCCATGTGAACATCACATAGATAACTTGCATTCAGCATCTGTAACATAAAAATTATGATCTCCATAAGCCTGCTCTCTGTCCTATAGTTGATATCTCAGCAAACATTATAAACCTTCACTCACTTTTCCAACTGAAAATGTGGTCATTATCCCTGACTGCTCATCCCTTACTTCAGAAATCCTGTCAACCAGTACGCCATCAGAATTCACTGCCACCCTTATCAGACTTTTGGTTCAAGTAATCTTTCCTTGCTTAGATTAATGAAAATGTCATCTAACAGCCCCTTGATCGATTTCTCTAAGAGCAACTAAGTAATTTTTCTAAAACAGACATTAGATAAACACACTTGCCCACTTAGTCAATCAATGACTGCAATCATTTAAGAATAAAATGGGTATCTGTAGCATGACTTGCATGGGTGCCTATGACCTGTATCTTTCTTTGTCTCATACTTCTCTGTACCTTTCACTCTAAAATTAAAGTGCACTAACCTACTGCGAATTCTCCATACTCTTGCTCAATACAGAAGCTTTGCATAAATGACTTTTCCTTGTAACTTTTTTCTTCTGTTCTCTCTTCCACTTGACCAATTGCTATTCATCATTTTAGCATAAGTTTATCATTGTCTCTTTCGAGAAGCCTTCTCCATCGAGACTGGCATACATGTCCATTCTAAATGTTCCCATGGTAGCTTGTTCTTACCCTACTGTAGTACTAATTAGAGTAAAAAGGGCTGATTACACAATTTGCTGGGGCCCAGTGCAAAATGAAAATGATACCCCTTATTCAAAAGTCATTAAAAATTTCAAGAAGGTGACAACAGAGCTTTTAATCAAGCAAAAATCTGTTCTAAGCATAGGGCACTTTAAAACTGCACGGGTCAGATCTTGATATACCCCGAAAGTACATTTTTTTTCTGTCATTTTCATATTTCTAGTGCTCGATAAATCCTAAGCTTCTAAAAATCAGAATCAGGGAGTTTGTCCTCCCTACATCTTCAGCAATTAGCATATTTCCTTGTCAGTAATAGCCTCTCCAAAAATGTCTGTTGATTCGATGCTCCATTCTGAGAAAGAAAGTCACAATGTGGGCATCAGTTTTCTACTAACAACTATAAAATGAGAGGACTGAACTAGATGTCATTGGGCACCTCTAGTCATTCAGGACAGTAGCTGAGGGATGAGTTATAAAATCTCATATTTTAATTATTATTATTAATATTAATACATAAATATATAAAGTTATATTAATATAAATACAGATCATGATTATAATTGTATTTCAGTGGAATGTGGATTCTGCTATATTGGCCAGTGAACCTCAATAATTTCAAGTAGTATAGTGCTTTTGCAGACTATATAAATATTGAAGGAGTAGTACTAGATTTAGCCTTATATAATTTAAATGTTTATTTCATATTTTATCCATTGGAGTTTCTTCCCTAATTTATTTATTTTTATCTAGGTGACTTAATTGTAAGGGATTTATATAAATGTCCCAGTATCATTTATATTAATGTGCTCTTTGAGTCCATCTAGGATTGCAGATTCACTCTGCCTTCCTCACATTCTTTTGTGCTGCCCCCAATTACCTAACTAAACTTTGCTGTTTGTCTCAAAGAGGGGACTTGTGAAGTTGTTGAGTGGAGCACAAGACCACCATGAAACCTAAATTCCTAAGCAGCCCGACTACTGTCTGCTCCTTTCTCTCCTCTCTACCTTTACCTCTCTGAGCCTTATAGTTTCTTCATCTGCAGAAGACACACTGGTATTTTACAACTACCATGGTTCTTGAGAGCTTTACCATTCCATTACCAGCTTCTCAGTCTAGACGAGATTGAGCCTTGAGAGAAAAAGGGAACTCAGATAAATAGAAGGGAAGAAGACACTGAATAAGTCCTGGCCAAAGTAAGTACCCCACATAAATGAGACCGGAAGCGGACCTACCCTGCTGACCCAGCCAAACTGCAGCAACCACACTGACCTGTCTGCAGAGTTTCATGAGCTAAGAGCTTGTGTATAAATCATTTACTCATCCCAGCAATCCTACTGTCATCCTCATTTTATAGATAAAGAAAATTAAGTGGCATGGCTAGCGAGAGATTCAGGATTTGAAATCATTTCATTTGACCTCATACTTGTCCTGGGTCTATATGATTAAGAAATCCCTAAAACTGCATACTGAAGAATGTGGGCTCATTATCATTGGATTATTTCTGAAAAGCAAAGAAAAATAGCATAATCTTTTCCTTTAGACATCTTTATGGAATAGTGGTGCTTTTAGAAGCCACAATGAACATAAAGATATAATTCTCACAAAATTAGAAACAGGAAAGGTGATATTAAATGACAATAGATGAGAAAAGCATTGTGTTACTTCTTTTCTGGGCATCATCATATTCCTGCAGATGATTACATCCATCTATCTCCTTTTTGTTTTTCTTGCCAAATCATTTTTCACAGACCTTGTTCTGCAGACTCATCATTTTTGATGTTCCTTTTATTGTTGTTGTAGTTTTAATTCCTTATGTCTCTTTTCAGCAGAATGAATAACTAACATACCATCACTCTACATTTTCTACTCTATTCTATAACACATTAAGAAACAATGTATGGTTAATTAATGCCTATATTGCCACATTTTGGAATGGCTGTCCAAAATGAACCACAAAGGCTTCACACTCGGGTTTGCACCATACAAATTATCTCTTTTTTGTGAAGTTTCTTTTTCTCCACAAGACTATTGTGCTATACTATACATATTGAGTATAATTCACTATAACTGTTCTAGTTACCATTTAACCCAACTTAAGATCTGTTCTTGCCATTTGAGAAGGTAAGTAATAAATAAAAGTCATTTTTCTGATGCCTTCCAGAGCAAATTTACTATACTTCTAAAGAGACATGAAAAAGACAAACTTTATTTTGCTCTCTTGAATATTATCCAGTAGTCGAACATAAAAATAGGCCAAGTCCGCTTTGAAAAGGTCACTGCAACATTGTCTACTAATGGTTAATAATAATAATAAATAGTCTTCAGATGCTGTAATAAACTCTTTGGACAAATTAATTTACTTAATCTTCACAACAGCCTATGAAGTAGGCATTGTTATTCCCACTTTGAAGAGAAGGAAACTAAGTCCTAGAGGTTATAACTTCACATTATCATGCGTTTGATATGCTCTTAGCATTATCATAGAAATTTGAATCAGGCCTGTCTGAATTTATCCAGAAACTATAAGTAAACATTGCTGGCTTAAACCATGACTACCTTCTCGATCATCTTCACTACAAAAGAATGAAAAAACAAAACAAACAAGCAAAACATATGGAG
>NW_006442484.1:19511434-19556012 GCF_000325575.1 Pteropus alecto
AAGAGAGCGCGCGCGCGAGAGAGAGCAAGCGAGAGCGTGAGCGAGCGTGAGAGCCAGAGATCCTAAATAACATCATATACAAAGGCCCAGGGCCAATATCTGTTGAAAATATTGTAAAAATTGTTGATCCTATGTTACAGTGATTCAGTTCCTGTCAAATTCTAGGGAAAAACTAGATTTGTCTTATACATGCTCTCATTTATCTTGAATTATAAATAGAGTAACTTCTAGTATATAAATAAAAATTCTGTTTATGGATTGAAATAAATAAGATGAGGTGTATAGTTCTCCTTGAATCACCTATATTTCCATCTTTTGAAAAAAATCTTACTTATATCTAAACCTATTTTTTATAAACCTATAATTCACAAAATGCCCTTCGGGAAAAAAAGATTTTAATCGACGAACCCAATTCAAGATCTACTTGTATACGTGTTCTAGATACACAAGTTTATTATTTTTTTTTCTTTTGAAAATTTAACAGACTCTGCACAACCCTGAAAAAAGACAAATGGCTAATAAAAAGTAGGTTTAAATTAGGAAGTATGCTACTGCCAAAATAAAGTAGGTTTAGAGAGTACAATATTGCCAAAAAAAATTCAAAATCAAAGAGTGTGCATTTGATATTTAAAATATAAAGTGTATTAAATAATCATACCAAATGATTACATGAAATTATTAAATAGTCATAATATAAAGTAGAAATTAAATAAGTTACTTTTAACTATTAGAATTATTGTATAAAATAAACAATAACTTGGCAACCATATACCTTGTGCAATTGCTTTAAACTTATTTTTATATTGTATTTTAATTATGATTTTTATTTCCGCATTATTAATTCTGGGTAGGAGGCAACTAAATACTCAGAACTATGAACTCCAGAAGCTTCATCACATATATATAGCTGTACAGTCACTTCAATTTTCCACTTTGAATTTTATGAGTAAGACAATTAAGATATAATATATCAATTTTTCCTCACCATTTTTCAGCAGATAAATTGGAGAAACCACTACAATGATTAAGCAGCTGGAGAGATTCAATTATGAGAGAAGATTAAGGAACTAAATATGTATAGCTTGGCTTAGTGACAACAACTGAGAGGGGATATGGGTGACTGTTGTCATATTTGCATAATATCTTCAAAGATGGAAATTAATCATCTACCATGTGGCAACAGGCAATTGGAACTAAATGAAAGATTTGGACAAAATAATAATAATAATAAAATAATTTTATAATAATCTTTTGTGTGTTATAGAATTACATTTAGAAAAAATAAAATAGATTTATATACCATTCTGGCCTAGGTCAAGTTTTCTTAATTTTATAAATAAGCATACCATGTTTGTTTGTTTGTTTTAATTTTGGTAATCAGACATGTTTATATGTTACATATACCTCTTCCATTTTTTTTCTGTCAAATTAAAATATTTTTTAATGGCATTCTTTCAGGATTAGAAAATTTATAGTTGACAAAAACTCAGCCATTTTTTTTTTTTTTTTACTTTATTTTAGTGATCCAAAAATAAACACTCACTGATCAGCATCCAATTTGTTACCCCTCACATTTTAGCTTAAAAAATTAATGTGCACTAACTGAACTATTATCTAATGGTGTGTAAACCAGATTCAATCTCATTTACTCTCTCTTTTAATGTTCTGGAAATAGATGGTAAATGCAACATTTGTTACTTTCATATTACCTTTAAAATGTATGTAGGGATTAAGATTTATTCAAGAAAAAAAAAATATTACGTTACCTGAAGAAGTTCTGGGAAGTAATGATAAAAATCTAAATGTGAAAATAATTAGTTAAAATATTTTCCATAAACAAGGTAGTGAAAGTGATAATATGGGACTTGTATACCTGGTTATTTCCTAAATCTCTTAAACCTTATTGGTAATGATTCATGTATACACTACTCAGACTGTCAGTTTGTTCTGGCCACCTGAACATCAAATATGCTTGAAAAAAAATCAAGAATCAATAACACTACAGAACTACAGATTTTCCCCTACGGGAAATGATGGGCACCATTTACATGATACTGGCTACAAATGGCATTTAAAACTAGTAGAAGATTAAACAGCAAAAAAACATAATTCATCAGCAGAAGGAAAGTATGTCATCTGTAACTTATATACTATGAAATAATGATTACTATGATGATGCTAATAAGTTTTTGCTTATGATCCTTCTACCTTTGTTCAGGCTTATCCACCATCTTACATTCTTGAACTGTATAGCCCCAAATATGTTGAAGGGATAGCATAGCATAATATACAATAACTATAATGTGTCTCTTAGAATACGTAGTTTCTCTGGAGAAATGCTTAAAGGTCAGTGACTTCATGAACACATTCTTACTTTTTGCTTACATTCCCCAGCATCAGTGGGGGATGGCATCACTTTTTATACATTCAAGGAGTGCCTTCATAAAATCTTTAACTCCCATAATGCCGGATAAATAGTGGTGAGCAAGACAAACGAAGATGTGCTTTCTCCTATCCTGCTGCCTAGTAGGAAGTTCAGACAATTAAACAAAAAAATAACAATAAGGAATGTTGAGTGCTATACAGGATGCTGGGAGACCTATAGTAAGTTGGCTCAAGTAATCCAAAGTTCAGGGAAGGCCTTCTGGAGAAAACAGTTATGAATTAGAAACCAAAAGGGCTCATCGACTCTCCAAGTGAAACCCATATATAATTAGCGTACTTTAAAACAAAATAAATAAAACAACAGCAACAAACACAGGTGTTTGATGACTATTTTTTGTTTTTGACAGTTTTAATTAGTTGGTCAAAGAAATGGTAAATGGGTCATGAAATTCACCTATCTCTGATCTGTCTGTGAGCTTAGAACATATTTCTCAGAACCTCTTTTTTAATTTCTCTGGTTATTTGACTGAGCTGGAGCATATTCTAATTAGAAATTATTCAACAGCAACTGCAGTATGTTTATGACCAAACAACAGATCTCTTCCAGGCTAGGGAAAATTTAAGAAAAAAAAATTCTCGGTGGAGCTTAGGGCATTAAGTTAGAGCAGCGACTCTCAAATTTGGGGTGCATGAGATTCTCTAAGGTACATAATAAAACTTTGAAATTCTGTCCATGTACCATGCTACTGAAATTCAGATTCAGGAGATCTGAGGCTGGGCTCAATACTTTACACTTTTAATCAGAACCCAATTATTTTTATGTAGATATCCCAAATCCATACCTTGAGAAATACTAACTTTGAGGATGTGCTAAATACAGAGGATATGGCTCTTGTTGGAGACAGCAGAGGTAATTTATAGTCTTCTCTTTTTTTCTCCTTTCTTTCATCAAAGTACTATTCAAACCATAGGAATTGGGAAGAACTTTCTCTGTACATATTGCAAACCCTGCAAGAAAAAACAATACTTCCCAAGTATGGCTGCACAGTACAATTGCCTGGGGAGCTTTAAAAGTGTTCTGGTACTCAGACTTGGTCTCTCTAAACTCTGAATGGGGTGGTGCATATCTGACAACAGTTTTAAGTTCCTCAGGTGATACTAATATGCATGGGGGTGACAAATTACAGATAAAAAAAAAAAAGGGAATAGAAACTATTCTGCATTCACTATTACACTTCCATTGCTAGAAGATATATATTTTACATATATATATATATACACACATATATGTTATATATATACATATATATGTAAAATATATATATCTACACATATATATGTATAAATATATAAATATATTTTGTTTAATATTCTAATCATTTATAAATATTGATAGTAAACCTAAAGATTGACCACTCAAGGGCACAAAGGGAGAGACAGGAAAACAAATTTGAGCTGCTTAATTCAATGCTCATGTTTATTTTTGTTTTGCTTTTATCCCCAATACAAACTATTCTTTATTTTTATTTTTTTATATTTAACCTGTAATTTGCTACAACCTTATATTACCTCTCCAATACTGAGATATGCTTTTTGCATGTTAGCATGGCTTTGTAGTCAAAAGTTCTATTTTAGAGGTGGTATTTAATTTTATGTTAAACAGTGCTTGGTACATACTAAATAATGTCAGGTTTTTAAATGGCCTTTCTAGTAGTGTTTTTGCAAGCATATAGATGTTTGGTAAATTTTGAACTTTGCTGCATTTTAAAAATGTGCCAAATAGAAAAATGAAAGTTGATGCTAGAGATGGTAAAATTGAAGGAAAGATTGAATTATTAGGTGTGCCAAATAAAGAATATTCTCAATCTCCAGGCATATTCCTTTGATGTCTGCTAATTTTTTGTATGTTAAGAAAAAAAGTAAAACCAAGTAATATACATACTGATATGGAGTTATACCATTGAAGCTTGTGTCTAAACATGAGGTTTAGTCTGTGAAGAACTAAAGAGAACTTTAAACTTATTGCTTTAAACATAAATAAATTTCCTGGAATCTAAAGTTAAACTTCTCATATCTATTCGACTTTTGATAAGAATACAGCTTGCTAGAGAAAACCTAATCACAAAAAAATAGTAGTGTAGTTATTAACTTTCTATTGACATTTAAAAAAAATAATAATCTGGTAAAATATCATCACCTTCAACGTTATTGCAACATTCTACTCAATTCCTTTGCAAAAGTTGGTATTTGTGACTTATCACCAATAGAAGAATATAAACTCATGAGAACAGGTACTTTTTTATTTTATTCACTTCTGTATTCCCAGTGCCTAGAGCAGGGCTTATCACAAAGTTCAACAAACATTTATCAAAAGAATAAAGGAAAGCACATAAGAATTTTGTTCTAAAACCACAACCTCAAATGGCCTAAGAAAATAATATATTAAACAAATAAATTTTTAGAAATATATTCTAATTTTTACATTCAATGTATAATATTATTATGTGCATACATATGGTAAAATTATACTATGACATGAGAAAACTTTCAACCGCCAAATCTCCTTTCATAGTGTAAAGTCTATCACTAAACTTTTGGACATGTGACTTTCATAAGCCTTTTAAGGGAAATATTATATAATAAGGAAGGCAGCCTCTATTTTCTGGGGTTCTACAACAAGAAAGCTGGCAAAAATCTCTCCTGAAATACCAGTGATTACACTTCATAATGGATTAAATAAATATGTTGTGTGTTATAGAAGACTATTAAGACAGAGATTCCTGAGTTACCAATGTGTGCACAAGGGTACTTAAAGAATACTAGAAAGGGTTCTGACAAGAAAATTTAATTGATAGAGGGAGACTGACAGCCTTTAAAGAGAACTTCTACTTGATGCCAAAAAGAACTGGAATTTTTCTGAAAGAGTTATGGCTTCAATTTGAGCTACTGAGCGTAAAAGGAAAAAAGAAAAACTTCTGGTAAGGTATCTGAGATGTATTTAGAAAGTCTACTCCCCATCTCTTATTGCTTCAAATCTTCTGTTCCTCCTGACTTCCCCATTTCTATTAATGGCCTCAGCAACCAAGTTTGAAATTTTGATGTCACATCAGACCCTTTTCTAAGTTTCCCAGAATCTAACTCTTTTTTTTGTTTGTTTTTGTTTCCCGATTGACAGCTGAATTTGATGCCTGGTTCACACCCTCGATAAGTCTGACTTGGACTACTGTATCCTCATTGGTCATCCAGCTTCAGTACGTCATCCGGGCCCTTGCAGAAGAAAATCCAATCACATCTTACCGTTATTATCCTTCAATGTTTTCCATTGTCTAGAGGAATATATCCAAATTTCTTAGTATATTTCACTTCATTCTGCCACATCTGGTGTTCTAATAACACTTAGGTACTCACTAAACGCTGAACACATATAGTTGCCACCTACTATGCCTTTATTCAAATTGTATACATGACGCCTGTAGTGCTTCACCCTTCTTTATGCGATGGACTCTTAAGTATTTTAAGAGCCACTCCACATGCCAACCCCTTCTAGGAAGTTACCCTAGATTCATGATACAGAATCATTCATTTTATTCTTACGCACATTGACTCAGAGTATCTAGGTTCATATCTTGATTCTATCACTCATAACCTAGACATCCTTATAAAAGTAACTTAAACTCGGTTTCCCCAAGAACCTGCTTCATAGAATTATGACAATTATACGTGCTAATTCAAGAGAAATACTTAGAGTAATGCCTGGAAAGTAGGCCTTTAATAAATGCCATTAATATTATTTTCAAAAATATCTACAGGCTTTTTCATATCAGATCACCCTGTAATTTTCATTCTATACGATAGTCTTCCTATGCTAGCCTATAAACTAAGGTTGGAAAAGACAGTGTTTTGTTCTTATTTCTAGTAGCCAAAACAGTATCATAATTAAATTTTCAACATTTATTGAATGCCTATTATTTATATATTTTAGTGTTACAGTTGGATTGTAAAGAGGTTCTTGTAATTATCCCAGTATTCAAGCAGTCCCTAATGCATTTTGGGAAATAAAACATACACAGAACATTAGGAATTATGTTAATTGTTTTCAAAACCAAATGCCAAATGAGTTCTAGATACCAAAGAACATGAGATGTCAAAGCAAGCACAATCTCTGAAGGTAGAAGGAATTGGGGAATATTCTTGAAACAAGAGCAATTGGAAAGGGTGTTAAAATTATGGCATATATTGAACAATGAATTTTAAGAGGGCAGCCCTAGGTAGAATGGCATGGAGATAGGAATGATTATGGTTAAAATCAATTTGGCTTACGCAGATTTTTATTGGATGATAGTAAATATCAAGGATTGTAAATTACAACACTTACAGTCAGGTGAAATAAATGAGTAAAGCGGGCTAGCTATAAGGCAATGAGTATATGGGGATCCTGGCAAACTAGGGGGCCTGCCCTCTGATTAAAAGAGGCAGACACCTCACAGCTCTAATACAATTGTTGTCCCAAGGGAATGGGTGATAATGTTGCTAGAGTATGTGCTTTTTAAAAATGACATTTCTTCTGATTTTTTTTAAATAAGAATACCTATTTTCAACATTTTAAGAAATACTGTGTAGATCAAAGAAATTATGCTTGCCAAAGATTGCTGTCCCTGCCTGCCAGTTTGTAACCTTTGAAAAACTTTTAAGTGGCTGAGTGTAGGTTTCAAGTGGCCGAGTATATGTCTAATTGCCAGATGAGACATTTATAATTCATATGTTAGTAGGGAGCCATCGAAGGTTTTTGAACAGAAGGAATATTTTAAGCAGATTGTTCCAGGAAATTGTTTGTAAAATGGATTATTGGGGGGGGGGGAGTTTAGAAGCAAAATATCCATTTTATAAATTATTGTTCTAATCCAGGTTGAAACATTAAGGTCTCGACTAAGGTGTTAGTTGTGGAATTGTAAAGGGAGTGATCTAAGATTCAAAGCAAACCGCTTGAGCCCTTCTAATTTTAGCTGATTCAAATTAGTGTTCTGTCTACCCGAGTTTGCTAATTTCTCCCATTTTTCTTATTTCTTCTTTAATCAAGAGATTAACATAAGTGAGCTCATTAAAAGAAAATCATGTCTCACCAAATGAACCTTGCCATTTTGTGTAATAATTATAGCACAAAAAGAAAGGTTAATCTGATTATACATAATAGAATAAACAGAACCTTTTCAACATCTGTGATAAGTAGTCCTAAATGTTTCTTATATGTCCTCAAACAATAAATACCAATCACATATGATTTTTAGTAAAAGTCATCTTTGCACTCAAACTTAGAAGAGTGTAAATAAAGCAGATATCATTTCCAAACTAAGGATTGAATATCATGTTGAAAATGTACAAGGTGTTATAAGGGACCTCTTGTCTGAAGATTTTGCTTGATGTTATGAAAACATACAGGAAAGAAACCCATGCTTACTGTTTGGTGATAAAGTGTAATTACCTGGCTTTTCCTCCTCAGGGTGTTAAATTAAAAAATAATGGTTAATCTATAGCTCATGTTAGTTTGCTTTTGTGTGTTAATAACACAACGATTATGTAACTCTTTTTTATGAAATTAAAAGCTTTCACAGGAACATCATTCGACTCAGCAATGATTTGCATTACTCCCGATACAGAGAAAACCGTTATGGATGTGTGCCAGGGTATTTCAGATTGCTGGCTCATTCTCTGAGTTTTAGAAGGATATTATTTTTAATTTTGAAGTTCTTTCATGTAACTCCCACACTCCAATCCCTGTCTTGAGCTTTCTGAAACTGCTCCTGCAGTCAGCAAATTCAAATAGAGTCATTTCATCCCTAATCATGCACCCAGGTTTAGCATCTCCCTCAGTGGTACTGCTGATGACACATATAACAGAAACCCAGGTGTGGGGAAGGGGGTTATATGGGCCTAACTTGTCTTTCTCACTTGCAAATGAGCTGATTATGTTAGTTTCAGGTAGTAACTCAATTTCCCCAAAGCGTTCTTCCTAAACTAACCTGATACACTCTGATGTAATAAAATCTCTCATTACAAAGAATGTTTGAAATTGCCACTCCCATTCTACCACTTGTTAACATTTCCTCCTCCGAGTTTTGCTGATTTCTCCACACCTCCCACCCAGGCAATTCTGATGTGAGATTTTACATATAGCTTAATGGCAGAAACTCAGGTTTAATTAAAAATAATCCAAGTAAGTAATCCATTTTAATGAGAAAAATGAAAAATAGTGAACTCATAGAATTGTTAAGTAATATAATGTTCTAGGTGAATGACTTATTTGCACGAATGCTTAAATAAAGAATATTCTTGAAAGTACACATAATGTCATGATGTGCTGAAGTTTTATTCCATTTCGTTTCTGTTCTGTTTCATTTACTGACCTTTCTCTTATTCAAAATGGCATTGGTTAAAATGCTGTATTAACCAGAAATTCTAAACTCATCATGGGTAGTTAAAAAAAAAAATCAACTTGAAACACCACACAATATTTTAAAGTCTCTTCTGAATCATCAAAGACATATTATCTTATTACCTAATTCATTTATTTCCAATGTAACACATAAAATCCTCTAGGTTTTTATATTTTAAATTTAAGCTTTAAACTTTTCTTAAGGCCATCAGAAAACCATACAAGTTCAATTGATTCTTTCTTCTCATTGCTACCCAAGTTTCAGCCCACCTCTTCATTCCCTAGGCATTAAGTAACATGCATAATGCATATTGAGCTTGAAATCTATCTCCCTTGTTAAAAATCAGCTTAGCAGTCATCCCAAGGTAGATGCCTGAAAGCATCTAACTAATACTTTCTTCCTGACTTCACTGGTCTCCTCTCACCACAGGCCCTTCTCTTATATCCACTAAAGGATCCACTCACAGCTTGCTATGTCATCAACAATTATTTGGCATAATGGGAGATATTTATTTCGGGCTGCTCATATGAGCTCTAAATTTATATTTTCAGTGACCTATTGAACATGATCATTTGTACCTATTGGATGACTCAAAGGACAAAAAATGGAACTCTTTATATTCTCTCTTCTTAAAGCTATATTTTGAATACTGGTTATGTTGTGGAAGGGTAATACACTTTTAACTATACTCTGTGCCAAATACTGATCTAAACTCATTACATAAACTACCTCATTTAATTTTTTACAACTTATAAGAAAATACATTAATAACCTCATTTTACAGGGACAACTGAGGCATAGATGTTAAATAACATCCCTAAAGTCATGTGTCTGGTAAATGATTGTGCCAATATTTAAGCCCAGGTAGAATGACTCTAGAACTACTATACTTAAACACTTTAATTTTGTATAGTCAGGAAAATCTAGGCTTGAACCCCAATTTCTGCTGTTTATGAGCTTGTAACATTGAACAAGTGAATTCATCTCCTTAAATGTCAGTTTCTTCATCATTTAATGAGATAATCATATTTCCTCATAGAGTTTAAATGAGAAAAGCCCTGTATGTAAGATGATCAACCCTTTCCAATTTACCCAAGATTTTTCCTGTTACAGCACTGTTCCAAGAACTTCCAGCATTAGGAAAGTCAGTACAATTTAAATGCATTTGCATTAATAAATATAATTATAGACTTCTGAAATTAGTGACAATTTTGTTTACTGCTTACTATCTCATATATCTTTATCTATATATCTATCTTTATCTCTATCTCCTCTATTTATTTAGATATATATCATCATTAGACTTCATCCAAGCTAAATCCTATAGTAACAGTAAGGAAGGCAAAGGCCGAAACTTACCAAGGATCTCTCCTTCCTACTCCACATCCTGAACAATCAATGATTAGGCATAAAAGGTCATACCACTGATTCTCAGCTCCCCCAAATTGAGTCATCAAAATTCACTTCTAGAAAGAATCTGATATCAATTATCTATACTGTAATGTGAATTTACATTATAGTATTATCCTTCCTGGAAACATTTGGTCCTTCAGACCCACCACCAATGTTAGAAACACCCTGTTTAAGAGATTTGAGGCACCAGAGAAAAGTTGGGTCAAGTTTCTGGAGACATTCTTGCAATTACCACATGTATGGGGCCATGGAAAACTAGTTGTGTCAGCACTGCTGTTGTAAATACACATTCTTATGTCTTTTGGTCGAGAAATATATTTTCAGTGTCTGCTATATATCAAACAATTTTTTATACACTGTAGATACAGAAATAAACCAAGTGTGCAGTCTAGTGAAGGTTACTAACATGGGAATGCATGACTATTTTACAATGCAATGAATGTTATAACAGAGGCAGGTGTAAAGTATCCTAGAAGTACAGGATATGGCCTGACGGACTCACTCAACAACAGATATTTATTAAGATTCAACAACATAATACGCACTGTTCTAGATGTTTTATTTGTATACTCAAATATTTTTAAATTGAAAATCTTCCAACAGTTGCCAGAGAATTTTTTACACTTATAGCAATCTTTGTGTTGCTTCAATCAGCAATTTTGAAATATTGAAAAAAAGTGCCATCTAATTGGCTTTTTAATTTAGGTAACTTACAGAATGCCAACGTTAAGAAAATGAGGAGGTAAATGGGGGAAAAGGTTTATCTGATTATTTTTGACAGGTTTCTGCAATATTTCTCAGAATAAACAACCATCCCTGCTCAAAAAAACATGTTTATGTAAAATATAAAATATATTAGCTTCTCATTTCTGTAATGCCTTGTTTTTTGGATTATATCGTAGGAGCAAAAGGTAATACAGATCTTTTCAGGATGCCAGAAAGACTTTCTCACAGGCACCTTTAACAGGGGTCAAACAATCAATAGTAAGAGTTAAGTTCTGTCTTCAGGTATAGCAGAACCTGAGGGCAGGGTGTGTGTTGATGCACTCAATCATGGATGGTATAATCACAGACACACATAAAATTTTAAAAACTTTAAAAATAATTAATAAAAATGTAACTTCTGAACTACTTTTCTAAAATTTCAAACTATCCTCCCACTGATCCTTTAAATTTTCTACATTGCTTCTTTTAATGTCTTTTCATCATAATCTTAATGACCTTCTTTTATGGGCTGAATCTTCATATATTTAAGCTTTAACTCTCAATATTTCAGAATGTAATTGTAATTAGAGATAGGGCCTTTAAAGAAATAATTAACTGAAAATGAAATCTTCAAAGTGGATCCTAATCCAATATGACTAGTGTCCTCGTAAGACACTGGGGGTCTATATATACAGAGAAAAGACCATGTGAGAACACAGTAAGAATCAGCTGTCTGCGAGCAAAGGAACAGGGGCTCAGAAGAAAACATATCTGCCGACAACTTGTTCTTGTACTTTCAGCCTCCAGAATTATGTAAAAATAAATTTATGTTGTTTAAGTCACCCAGTTTACAGTTATTTGTTATGGCAGAAGTAGCAAGCTAGTATGTTGAAATAAGAGGCCCAAAAACACAAGAGAAAAAGTTGCTAAAGGCTAGAAGGCAAATTCTGGCAACTTGACAGTATTCAATAAGACCAGCATTGCTTTCGCATTAATAACATTTCTAAAATTCAAATTGAATATTATTCTTCTTACATTACTATTACAATCCTTTGTAACTTATTAAGTATTTTCCAATTATCTATTCCTCTCAAAAAAAGTCAGAATTTTCTTTTTCAAAATCCCTTTCTGTATTGTCTATTATATATAACTAGGGAGATGAATGTTGATTATTGATTGGGAAAACCTAGAAGGGACAATTCTGTTAGAAAACTCCAACCATCTTTATTTCTTTTAACAAAACACCTTCAATGATTAAACAGCAATGTTCAGCTACCTGGTAATTGTACAGTAAATTATAGAATTCCACAGGGCCTCTGAGCATGGAAATGTAAAACATTTTAGGATCAGTTTTTTACACTCAATTGCATCATTTGTTGTTTCAGCTATAAGGGTTAAAATAGTTTAGCTCTAAAACAGCCAGAGCAAGAGCCATTATGAACATCGCAAAAAATATCTATATCACCAAGTAAGTACTTATGCTTTCTAGAATAGAGCTTAACTGGGAATTATTTAGAGTCATAGATGCAGATATAAAAAAAATGAAATACAGTCAAAAGATTTCCAGCTCAGGTTTAGAACCACAAATGTGGCTTACAGAAGAGGTGAAGTTAATCTGAAAGTCACTTTTGAATATGGCTACAAAGAGGTCATTTGGAAATTCATTAATATGAGAGCTTAGCAAAGGTAAGATTGACTTGATCTAATGATTACTTTTATCTATCCTATATCAATAAACTATCAGCCAAGAAAAATCATTTTCCCCATTGCATTGATTTTTTTGGTTACTAAATTTTCTGTCATAGAAGTTCCTAGATTAACCTGAGAGAATATATTCTGTACTGTATTTATACCTAGCTGATGTAATTGACTGTCTATTCCATGATGATCTGGGAATTATTCTTAACCTTTCATCCCTGGTCTCTAATTAGTTTCTTTGAATTCATATAATAAAAAATTTTTAAAAAAGCAAGATTGCTTATCCCACCCACTCAAAAACTTAGAACTGCCAAATTCACTTGAAAATAAAGTACATATGTGTAGTGTTTATATTCAATTTATTATAATTAATGTGAAGAGTAACTTTTTCTATTTGGAAACATTAATTTTCAATGTGATGCCAATTGGAACTTAGAAAATTTATAAAAAGAAAATTTAAGATTCTGGAAATTATATAGTTTGATTAAAGCCCTAAAATAGCACATTTTTCATTTATTAGACTGTTATTTAAAAATGCTACAGACCCAGATACTATTTAAAAAATGTATGACTATATCAAATATAGATTATATTCTCTTCAGCACAAAGAACTGGCTGTATTATCCTGAGCAAGCCACCATTGGCATCCCTTTATATTTCATTACTCTCATAAAATGGGCATAATAGTGGTACTTACCTTATTGTGATATAATAAAGATAAAATTAGATAATGTATGCAAATCCCATAACAGAGTTGCTTGCTCATAGTAGGGGTCAGTAAGTGTTAACTATTGTTATTATTGTACATCTTCAAGGTATTGTGTTATCGAATACATTAGACAGGTATTATAATTCTATTTGGATATATAAAAACAGATCTCATTATTAACATTCTTTAAAAATATGTTTTCATATTAATTCTTCAAAAAGTCTTTCTAAGCATCAAATAATGCAGAGAAATCCTCAGTCCTGAAAAAAAACGCTGAATCTAATCCCGCTTTAATTGATTCTAAATCTTTTTGAGGTCCTAAATCCAGTTTGTAAAATAGCCAAGTCATTCTTAAGTTTGTGTACATTTTAAAATATTGTTTCAATTCAGTGACAAAGCTATTAGTGAAATTAACATAAATTTTATACAACTGAATGCTTCTTTAAATACTTTCAAAGTACATTTGAGGAAATGATAAGGCTAATGCACAGACAATGAGTATAATATAACATAATAAATGCTATATCTGTTAAACAGGAGTGTTAATGTCAGATCAGGTTCAAATTCAGTAAAACTCATCTCTAATGTAGAAAGTCTTTTGTGAGCAGTTATTAGTTAAAATTAGTAAATTGCTATGATATTGGAATAGAAAAAATAAATTAAATAAAAATAGAATAGAATCTTTATTTCAAATAAACTTACATCATTCATATTCTTATGAATCATCAGGTAAAAATATTTTAGTGATGCAATTATAAATGATAGTTTTGTTTTATTCTACATTGAAGATTAATCAAATTATTAATTAATTGATCCTTCTCAGCCATATGCCATGTCTTTTCCATCTTAGCATCATAAGCTATGTAGATTTGGTACCCAGAAGTGGTGACCAGACATTGTTTATTAATGGTGACTTCTTATCTGATTTACTTTCTTTAACATCGAGCAGTGAAATTTCTCGCTGGAGTGCTACAGCCTATTTATTTTTATTGTTATTCCTTTAAGCTTATTTCAGTATCTTTCCCTCCTTTTTTTGATCTGCAACTACGAATTTGAACTTATAGAATCCCCTAAGATTAAAATAAAGTTAGGACAAAGGAGGTAAAATTCAGACTAAGTGTGGCTCAACCCTAAATATGAATAACTGCACTAGGTATGTGATGTTTGTTTTTTGATCGAAGTTATATTTGGATATAAATGAAAGAGTGAAAATAGAATAACATGAAAAATTGTTCTTAACAGGCATCTGATGGATAAATAGATGAGTGGATAGATCAATGAATATTATTACCAATGACCACTACTATTTACAACATAATGCACTCTTTTGATCAGTGATGTTGCTTACTTTGCTTTAAATGCTTTTTTTTTTATTAAAGTTAATCTTGAAGTAGCTTGTCTGTCTAGGCAGTTTATTTCTGTGCTTTGAGTCTTTATTTAGGTTTTGAAAGTGTATAGTAAAAAGTAAAAATGGCTTTTTATTTGCCAATTTCTTTCTTTTTT
The DNA here is from genome assembly GCF_000325575.1 of Pteropus alecto. Classification (NCBI taxonomy): domain Eukaryota; kingdom Metazoa; phylum Chordata; class Mammalia; order Chiroptera; family Pteropodidae; genus Pteropus; species Pteropus alecto. Next base: position 19,526,279 of record NW_006442484.1, read on the forward strand.
TTTTATCTGAACATACCTATTTATTTATACTTTTCTTTCTTCAGTGAGACTTCTAAGTCAGGCTTCAGACAAGCTGTGTTAGGTAGAGACTATTAGAAATCCATGACGTGACAGGAAGCTATATTTTGAGCAGAGATCAGAGTTGGAGCAGAGGAAGGTGAGAATTGCTTTCAGAAAGACAAACCGGGATAGGGCTCAAACTATCCAGAATATTAGCAGAGAATGAAATGCATGTTTACTTTTTAAAATCATAATAAAGACTGGATATATGACAAAAAATGTGGTGGGTTCAGATGTGTGTGAAGAAGATACTTTTTTTTTTTTTTTTAACTTGGAGAAGCAGCAAGAAGCCTCAACAAGTTTGAATAAAATACAAAATACATGATAATTCAAAAAAAAGCTAAGAGCATTCTGATTATAGTTTTTGTTTTATACTTTTTTTCCCCCAGTCTTTCTCTAACAGGTTCAGTGAGATCAATAATACTGACCTAGCATGATACTCATTTGTTTTAGGAACCACGTTCTCTATAATAGTGAACAAAGCAGACTAGTAGGTTACTTCAGAGGTATTCTTGTCTGATTCACAATGAATATCGAAGTCAACACTTTCCATGGTTTCTTCACTTATAAGAAAGCAGCCTATTTCAGAGTACTACTGAAACGAAGAACTAGTTTTTGCTTCTAAGACTGTTTTTGCTAACATAGCTTACCAAAAATGTACAGTTTACTTTCTATGTGGGACTACAGAGGAAGTCAAGGACTATTTACTTGATAGTCAAAAGTTAAAGAACTTGAATTCAAGTAGAACTCAGCTAACCTCTGGTGACAGGAATCTGGGTTAGCATTATACATCATCTGTCAACTGATGCTGATAAAACACACATCTCTTTGGGGTAGAACACAGAATAACAAAAGAAGTTCACAAGGTTCTCCATAATCTTGCAAAAGCCAGCTAACACTTTTTAACACTTTTAACTCTCTCATGAGAGAACAGTGTTTCTGCATTCAGTACAGAGCTATAAAGGGGATTAGAAGCACTCCTTAAAATGTTCAACAGCCTCAGCAGCAAAATTGTCGTGCTCAAATTCTATAATTTGAAGAACAGGTATTTTTATGCCTTGGCAAGCTTTATATTTTATTTCACTTTTGAGAGTCACAGATGCTAGTGTTTTAATGATTTTTTTCTTTTTTATTTGCAAAAGCGACAATATGTATTTTTTTCCCCAGGGAAACGACTTTTGTTTTAGTGCTAGAACTCCAGTATGAATATGATGCATGGTGAGAAATACATCATTTAAAGTAATAAAGTAGAGTTTCAGGAAGGATCAAGAGGAAAATAAACTATTTCAGCAACAAAGTTTTAAATTGCAATTTAAGGTGATCAGCTAACAGAAACTTGCTTGAAAAGATACTGTTCTCATATGTTTTTGTCATTTGAAAAGCTATAAAACCAGCTAAAGCCAAGCAGTTTTGGTGGCCTGCGATCTTTCTATAGCATGCTGTGCTCAGTAATTTTTCAGTGACTAAAAGCAATAACGTTCTGATTCTAGACTAATATGTCTAGCTTTTCAATTGATTGGAAGCCACTTCATGAGACAGTCTGAAACCTTTCCTGTGTCTACTAGTCTTGATGAGCTCCTTAGCAAAATAAATTAGCAATCTTGAAGCACTTTGCCCCTACTTTCCTACTGCCCAGACTTTCTAAATAAACCCTCTTTATTTTCTCCCTCAGCATGATTCACAGGTGGGGTTGCAATTCAGAGTTGCTTGTGTTTAATTTGGGTTTTAGGTGTTTAGGTGTTCATGCAGTTCTCAGCAATATCTTCTCATTTGTACTTGCTTGACCTGATTTGATTCCATTTTTATTCTCTTAAAGCTCAGAGGTATGATATAAATGTCAATAAGAATTAATTTCTGGCCAGTACCAACCCCAAAGGGCCTTCTCTATCTTAATAGCCCAGAAAGCAATTTTCTCCCAGCAACTAATTTGTAAATATTTATCAGGTACATATTAATATTATTCAGGACTAAAACAGTCCCTTTTAAATTTGAGTTGCTGAAAAGTCAAATGTGTTGGGATGGATAATGTTAGTGTACTTCAATGATCAGTTTTATGTCAAATATTGCTCTTTCTGGTTGAAAATGTGTTTTTCTTGTAGAGCATTTCAAGTTGATCTGTAGTGTTACATTGACTGATCCACTGGCAGAGCTCTGGTGATTTTCAAATAGCAGATGCTACACTTAGTGGCAGCATCAGCTCATGCCACCTTGGCTTTCCAATATAACTCAATGTATCTTAAATGAAAACAGCAGTTATAGCTGATTAAGTTTAGGGCTGAGACTTCTGAGACTGTAAATAAAAAAGTTAGTAGGAGCTAAATGCTGCCTTGGTTTAGGACTGAGGGCAGCTGCTCTCTCTAAAGGAGATGCAGATCAACACATCTGTCCTAGGTTATGGGACAGAAATATTAAATTCAATTCATTTTTGGAATATTTGTACACTATAAATTATAAGCAAAATAATGTGAGCTATTGCTAATATTGAAAATGATAATAATTAACTTAAATTTTGAAATTAAAGGCTTTAAGGAAGGGATGCATCATGCCTAATGTTGAAACAAGGGTGTAGTTACCTGGCTCCCTCTATGAGACACAGGGAATAAGTAATTTTTTGCCTCTTTGGATAACCATCCAAGTATAGTTGAAAGTGAAGAAGATGAAATAAAAAAGTAAAGGATTATGTGGTGATATTATTACTCCTGCCAGTGCTATGTAAATAAAATAGACACTGTGTTGAGGGCTAAATTTTGGGGGTTTTCTGATCAAGATTGTGGAATAGGTAAATGCTATGCTTGCCTCCTCTCGTGACAACATCAAAATTGAAACTAAATTACAGAACAATGAACATTGAGAATCACTTAAAGTCTAGCTGAACGAAAGTCCTATAAATAAGACATGTAGAGAATGGTAGACCAGGTGGAGACGAGAAATTAGTCCCACACCCATATGTGGCTGTTAATAATTGGGAGGGCTATCTCAGCTGCAGAGGTCCTCCTTAAGGAGCAAGGCTTCCTAGCCCTACACCAGGCATTCCAGCCCAAGGCTCCAGTGCCAGAAAGAGAAGTCCCTACAATTTATGGCTGTGAAAACCAGAGAGATGGTGGCTGAGTGAGGTGCAGGACCACCAGGCTTTCCTCTTAAAGGGTCTGCACAAGGACTTACTAGCTAAAGGACTTACTTTGAGCTACAGCACTGGGGCAGCAACTTGAAAGGTGCCGGGGACATACCAAAAGGAACTGAATTGTCTAGCTTCAGAGTGAAGGCTAGAGGGACAACTTTCTTCCCAATTTAAATGCTGGCAGAGGCCATTGTGCATTTGTTGAGCCCCACCCAGCATGAAAAGGTAGGTGGGTGCCATAACTGAGTGTCTGTCAAACAGACTAACACCATTTGCCCTGTCCTGTTATTATCTGAGACCCCCACCCCACTGAACTTTCAGGCCCATCCAAGCTTCTTCCAGTGTTTTTTCCATACAGCTTGTATGGAAAAGTCTACAGCTCATGCTAAAAGCTTTCAAAGCTTCACAAATCCTAAATGAGAAGCATCTGGCTTCGATGTACACTGTACCTCTTGCTAAACTGCCCCAAGCCATACAATCAGAGTCAGCCAGTCTCAAGTTGCAGCTTAGCATCTCCAAGGCACCCCAAGCCCACCACAAGTAGCAACTGTCTTTAGATCACTTTGTATCTCATACCAAGTGGGCCAAGGCAAGACACGGGGAATCACTTTTGGCTTGCAATTTGGTCTGCAACAAAGTGCCTCCCAAGACACTCCAGAACAAACATGCCTGGTGGCCAGCTTCAGACCACACCAGAGCACCACCCAACTACCTCCACAAAAGACACACCTAAAAGGCAGGCAGAACAAGCATCAGAACCCTGCTAAAGCAAATCCTGTTCTGTAGGGTCAGTCCCGGCACAACAGCTCCTCCACTGTAATCATGGCCAGTCCTCACAATTACCTGAGGGTCAGTCTCTCCCCGTGATGTGCAAAGAGCAATCAAGATTCAACTACAACAGGAAAGCACGTGACCCACACAAGAGACACACCTGGAGCATCTGACGGATGACCAGGAAAATTATGTCACTGGGTCCTAAAGGGCAGCTACTACATAAGGCCACAATACTAAAACTGGGAGACATAGTTACTCTAATACATAGAAACACAAGGTGAAAGGGACATACTAAATGAAGGTATAGAACAAAGCATCAGAAAAAGAACTAAACAAAATGGAGATAAGCAATCTACCATATTTAGAGTTCAAAACACTGATATAATGATGCTCAACAATCTCAGTGAGAACTTCAACAAAGAGACACAAAACATAAAAATGGAAATAGAAAACATAAAAAAGAACCAGTCAGAAATGAAAAATACAATAACTGAAATGAAAAATATATTAGAGAAAATCAACAGTAGATTAGATGAAGCAGAGGACTGAATCAGTAATTTAAACAATAGGATAATAAGGTAGCAGAAACATCTGATGAGAACAGCATAAAGGAAAAAAAACATCCCCCAAATAAGGATAGTTTAAGGGGCTTCTGGGAGAACATCAAGCATACAAATGTTTGCATCGTGTGGGTCCCAGAAGAAGAGAGAGAACAAGGAATTGAGAACCTATTTGAAGAAATAATGACTGAAGAAAACCCTCTAACTTGGTCAAGGGACTAGACATAAAAGTCCAAGAAGCAGAGAGATTTCCAAATAAGAGGAACTCAAGGAGGCTCACACCAAGACATATCATAATTAAATCTCAAAGGTTAAAGAAAAGGGGAGAATCTTAAAAACAGTAAGAAAACAAAACAAAACAAAACATCTAGTTACCCACAAGGAAGCTTCCCTTAGACTGTCAGCTGATTTCTCAAAAGAAACGTTGCAGGCCAGAGGGACTGGCATGAAATATTCAAAATGATGATAAGGACCTACAACCAAGGTTACTCCATCCAACAAAACTATCATTTAGAATTAGATGACAAATAAAGGGCTTCTCAGGCAAGAAAAAGCTAAGGGAGTTTATCACTATCAAATTAATATTACAAAGAAATGTTAACGGGACTTCTTCAAGAAAGAGGGAAAGAAAAAGATAAAAAATATGAAAAAAATGGCAATAACTACATATATATCAATAATTACTTAAAATATAAATGAATTAAATGTTCCAATTAAAAAACAGAGGGTAGCCAAATGAGAAAACAAACTCTCACATACGCTGCCTATAAAAGATGGAAACAAATATAGACTAAAAGGAATGAAAAATTGTTCTATGAAGATGGAAACAATAAACAAAAAAGCAGGGATAGCAACATATATACCAGACAAAATAGACTTTAAAATAAAGGCTATAGCAAGAGACAAAGAAGAAATCCCATTCTGGGGTATTTATCCAAAGAAATTCAAAATACTACTTTGAAAGGACATCTGCATCCATATGTTCATTGTAGCACTATTTACAATAACCAAGATACTGAGCCATCTTGGGTGTCCATCAATGTATGAATGGATAAAGAGGTGGAACATATATGCAATGGAATATTACTCAGCCATAAAAAATAAAATCTTGCCATGTGCAACAACATGGATGGACCTAGAGGGTACTGTGCTGAGCTGAGTAAGTCAGACAAAGACAAATGCCATATGGTTTATATGTGGATTCTAAAGAACAAATAAACAAAACAAACAAACTCATAAATACAGAGAACATTTTGATGGTTGCCAGTTGTGGAGCGGGGCGGGCGGTTGGGGAAATGAATAAAAGAGGGGAAGGGATTAAGAAGTACAAATTGGTAGTTACAAAATAGTCATGGAGATGTAAAGTATAGCATAATACTGTAATAACTATAAATGGTATCAGATAGGTACTAGATTTATCTAGGTTATTACTTCATAAGTCATATAAATATCTAATCGCTATGTTGTACACCCAAAACTAAGATAATATTGTATGTCAACTGTAATGGAAAATTATATATATATATTTTAAACAAAAAAATAAATAAAGTGTGGAGAGGAGTTAGTCTAAGAAATTACTAGAGCTTGTAAGTCACAAGTCCAGTTATACATTTGGGGGGAAGACTGCAAATGGTCAGAGGAAGAAGTGACAGTGCGCACTTCTAGAGCTTTTCAGGGTGAAGGGAGAAACAATACAGCACTGATAGCAAGCATACTTGAGAATTGCCGAGGACTAGTTTTCTTTCCTTTTACTTATTAGACCTCAGGTTAATTGGCTTTTTTTTTTTTTTTTCATGCTCTATCTTGGCTGTTCTTTTTCTTGCTTGACTGCTTTGGTGATAGCTTAATCCACATTTCTCAGATACAGAATCCTTATTTAATATGCTTAGCCTAGTGCATGGCACTAAGTATACATTCAAAAGAAGAATGCTTCCCCCCAACCCCCAACTACAAACATCTCCTTTAAGTTCCCTTGGGCAGAGTCACAGATTTCATCCAGGAATGATCCTGCACACCTGTAGCACTTCTAACATTTGTAAAGATTTTATTTTTTCCCTCAGGTACTCAGTGACATTTATTAAAGTATTTGTTTTCAACCCCATGGTGTGGGCTGAAACCCGGGATCAAAAGCACAGAATCATGGATAAGGAAGGTCCAAAATGCCACGACAGAGTTGTACCTGCTGTAGTAATGGTGTGAAAGGGTCAGAAATAAGAGAAAGGGTACATTCTTAGATACTCAAAATATTAGTCTAGCAGAGCAGAGAAAGAAAAGAAGGGATCTTTATAAGAACTGACAAAATATTTGACATCCTATCAATTAGTTCTAGAAAAAAAAATTCAACAAATTTGCCTATCTTTCTTAGAAGAAAGTTGGGGTTGGAGCAGCAAAAATAACAACAAAAAATCCCAAGAGATTAAGTTTGTCAATGACTAAAGGGTAAATGTATCTATTATACTGAAAATTCTAAATATAAGTACTGGGTATTTTGCCTGGGGTTCTAAAGAAATTAAAGTAAATTTAATAAAACTTCAAAAGTGAGTTTAATAAAAGAAACTTTCATTTTTCCAAGATTTTCTTGAGTTTTTATGAGTAAATATGTCAGTCAGAAGGAAGACTTGCTCAATATCTCCTTTGGCAGATATGATTATTATCTCTAACATTAAGTCTAATTATACAAGGGTATACAAGTGTATTTGGAAGAGTTGAGTAGTTTTAAAGTGGGCTTAAACAGTTGATTAAGCTCAAAGCAATCTCTTTTCTTTCTTACTCTGTTTCGTGGCACATTATTCAACAACCCCTTAATTTTAAATTTTGCCTTTTGGAAAATTCATATTACCTTACCAGTTACTCTTCATGTCAAGAGAAAGAGAGAATAGAAACATAATAGGATACGCAGGTGGGTCAGTAAACACATAATAGAATTTCAACTCAGCAACTAGCTAATTATAAAGTCTTAGATCAATCACTTTGCCTCTTTGGGTTTCACTTTGCTCATCATAAAAGGTTAGATAAGGATTATGTCTATATTTTCAAACATTTACCAAAGGTATGCCTAAAGGTATGAGACTCAGTGATTTTGGACTGGAGAAGAAGAGAAAAAACTAGATCAAAAATAAGTGAATGTATAGAAAATAAATTATTTGATACGTTCACATAAAATTTACATTCATCTACACAGTATATTGGTGTATAAAAATTTTCCACATTACTTATATAAACAAAATCTATAATCTATCTAATATATACATATATATATATAACAGACACACACACACACACACACACGTATATATACATCTGCATATACATATGTATATATATATACTTTTATTCCAATGCTGAACAGGTACATTTTAGAAAATTTTTCTAAGTGAAAGAGAACTGTTACCAAATATTAGGGGCAATCTTTTGACAAATTCTTTACTCTGCTTCATACTATAGTATTCCTAGTACCTTTGTTTATATAAATGCATCAATACAACTGGCAATAGCACATATTTAAAAAAAGAAAAAAAAACTGCTTTGTAAACTGCTTTACTAAAGAGAGATGACCTGAAAATAGGAAAAAAATATATAGCATAACATTTTCAAAACTACCATTGTTGGCATTTTTAAGTAGTTTCTTACTGAATAATAAGGTTGCTTTTGTCATATAGCAGACATAAAATGTCTCTAATCGACCATCTTGCACCGTTTACTGCTCCTTTTCATGAATTTTTTAGCCAAAGATTTTTTAAGTATGGAGAGATGGCTAATTATGTTCTTCCTTATTTTAGCATCATTACTAATTCTAATCATATGTTAAATGGCTACTGTCATATAACTTATAATACCTATGATCTCTTTACCTACCTCTCAAGCTTCATTTTCATTTCTGTCTTATCTTTGTCATAATTTTGGCTTCAAATTGTTGATTTTGTTGTGGTTGGATGTACAAAATAATTACTAAATCAGTCAATTGTTATTATGAACTATATTTGATTCAGGGCTTTAAATACATATATTTCTCCCCTCTCTCATATGAACAGTAATAAATCAATGGTGAGTGAAAAGACTGCAGTATATTTCTCTTGCTTGATAATACATACCTGTGAATTTACAATTTTAATTATCACATTAAGATCACTAAAGATAATCAAATGGATTATCTCTTGACACATTCTCTCTAGTGAGGATATATTGATTGTTCAGATATTCAGGGCGCGGACTGGTTATCACATCCAGAATTTTCCTCTGCTAGAACTGTATCTATCTATATCCAAGGTTACACTATCTTTTCTTTAGTTAACATCACGCTTACAACAACAGCAGCACTTGCATATTTTACTGAACATGTCTTAAGTTATCATTATAATAAAGACAAATAAATTTGTTAAATGATTAACTTCCACCCTGCCATCACTCTAAGATAAAGAATGAGATTAACCTATGACTTCCTCTTTCAGGTAGGAATTTGAAACATATTAACATTCATTGCATTGTTTAAAAAGAACATATTTTTTTCTTTTTTAGCTTCACTGCCCTTTTTTATTCTAAACCTATTCAATCATGTATATGGCATCAGGCTACATCCAGTATTTATCTCTTATACTTCACAAAGAGAATGCTGAAAACTAAATATAAATGAATCTTCAAGGGGTCTTGTTAATGTATTTTGCATTATGTTTATTTACCCCCAATTTTTTCCTTCTGTCTTTATTGCAAAATTTGCATGATTTATCTTTGAAACATGCTAAAATAATCATTTAATGTCATCACTGCTCTATTTTCTTAAATAAGTATCTAAGATTCTTAGCTTTAGATAGACTGCTGTTATTTAATATTAATTTATTAATAATGGTTGAGTTAGTGCTATTGGTTCTTAACTTCAAAGCCCCTGGAACAAGACCAAATTTAGTCAGAGTTCTTTAAGATATTCAGTTTTCTTCATTTCTCAACATGTTACCTAGTTTCATTAATTTCAAGCTAATTTATTCAAAAAATTGTTTTTAATTTGGATTAATGTATGTTACTTAAAATAAAAATGCATTTTTATTTTAAATAATATAAAATTTGGAGATAATTCTCCAAAATACAGATTTTTTTTTGTTATTTTTCTAAGACTAGAGGACTTTGTTCTTCAGGAAGCTACTAAGCAAAACTACATATTTGTTAAAAATTATCAGTCAAAACTGATGTAAAAATGTTATGATAAAATGATTTAAGTTTATTAAGTGTTTTTGATGCAAACAAATTGTAAAAAACTACTGATAACAGTGCAAAATACCCTACTCTCCCAAAAGGTGTATGGCCGTCTGCTAAGTCAACCACTTCTTTTGTCTAGACCACTAAAACCACCACCAAACAAGACTTTCAATTCCTCTGTTCCAACAGATAAGCCACAAGCCCTAATATGTCAGAATCCTGAAGAATCTGCTCCTGTGGTTTTACGTGCATTTAAAAAAAGAAAAAAATTTCCTTCTAATCTTTAGGTAATATTCAAGTTTTCAGAGGATATTCATACATCTCCTATCATTTTCCACAAACACTGAATACTGTGCTTTACTTAAAGAAGTGATGGGTGGGGGTCTCAGTTCCTTTATACACAAAGCCTCTGCAATTAGACAACTTTGGTGCCTGCCTATCTACAGCATTTTAGTAGAAGGGATTTATACTTAGCTTATTGTTTCTCTGTGTGTGTTTGTATTTACGATTTTCACTATTTTCTATTTAGAGTAAAGAATGTTCAACTGGTAAAACAATGGAAAAAATGTATCAAGCAAAATTTAGTTTCTTCCACTCTTCTTTCTTCCACTGCCCACATCACTTGAATTACGCTTTCCACTATTTCTTTATGCTCATATAAAAATATATGGATATATATGCATGTATAGAATAATTATATTTTATTGTTGGTGGTATTATTGCTTTGTTGTTGTTGTCGTTTTTGCATTATTGATGTATTCCTCCAGATGAGTAGATGTGAATCTAATACTTGTAATAGCTGAGTAATAGCCATCAGGTGGATTATGATATTTATTCAGTCTTCCACTGAAGGATATTTTGGTAGTTTGCATATGCTTGCCAGAATAAACTGTACTAGAATACATAAATTTGGAATCTATATTCTTGCCTACTTGTATTTTTATTTCTATAGTAAGCTTTTACAAAATTGGTCAAAGACTTTATATATTTATGTTTAACAGGTATTGCAAAAATGCTTCGCAAAATGGTTTTTTGAATTCAGCTCTCCCCAGGAGTAATACATTTCCCAATCTGCTTATAGGAAAAAAAACTTTCATTACTGCTTTAGTTCATAGTCTCCTCACAACAATGAGCTAACATCTTTTCATAGGTTTATTGGCTGTTCTATATGTGAACTCCTACTAATATAATTTCTTCCTTTTTCTATTAGGTTATGTGTATTTTTTTAAAAAAATTAATCTATAGGACTTCAATAAACACAGTTAAAAAAAGAAAATTATAGTATACTCACATGTTGCACTGATATAAATTTGCTTGACTCTTTGGGTTCATTAGGGCATGTCTATATAACTAAATAAATAATATTCTTCAGGAGGAGATATAAAAAATATTCCAACTGAAATGAAGTATTTATAAGCATCAGAGACCAAAGAGAAAAAATAAAATAAATACAATTTGGGATAACTACATATGTTTCTGTCTTTTATATGAGTGATGGCCTAGACTTTTTTAAAGCTCTTTGTTTCATAGAAGTATTATTATTTAGATGGCTTACAGAAAGAGGTATTTATAAAAATTGAAACAAGTCTTTAATTTCTGTAGAGGAAACTATCATTGTCTCTATAATTGTATTTCATGACCTAGTGTCCTTTGTCTCTCCTCAAATTATCACCTCCAGGAAATTCCAGAAAATGTCCTAAAATAAAAATGAGCACTAGAATCAAAAGGAAAGAAAGACATATTCTCACATCGTCAACTTAAAAATCACCAAAAATGTCAACAGCAATCAGGTCAAGTGATGCAGTAAGTCGATTTTTATAATACTTCCAGTTATGGCTATTCTTCATGTTTCCCAGAAAGGAACAAAGTAAGAAAAAGTCAAATGATTACTGGAAAGGTTCAATACTGATAAGACGTTTACCAGATAAGAGAGAAAAAAATAAACAGATTTGTACCTTCAGGGCGTGATCATATAATAGAAGCTGACCAAAATGTTTCACAAGAATTTGTGTTACAAAAATTTGATAGCATATTTCTTAAAATATTTTTTCCTTAAATAATCAACCCATAGACACATACTAATAAAAAAAAAAAAACTGCATATAAATATTCACTTTCCTCAAATTTTGTGCTAAAGTCACCTCATCTTATTTGAAAACAATCATGTATTCTAATTATATTATTTTTTGGAAGCTATGATTTGATATAACTCCTAGCATTATTTAGTACAGGGTAAAAGTGGGAAGCAAAAAAAAATCATGAGTTCAATTTTTAAGTATGAAAGAAATGTGGAACTTAGAAGACCAAAGGCCATAATAAATAATTATTTTTTTCATGACACAATATCTCTTTAACAATTATCTAGTGCTTACTCTATGAGAGACAACATCACAACCAATAATTATAATATCTAATATCTAAAATTAATAGAGAGACACTCTAAGCCAAGTGAATTCAAACCAAATTCATATCCTAACTTCTAAGAAAAAATCAAAAGCTGATAACCTCTGCTCCAGTGGCTGTGGAAAAGAGTGACTACACGGTTTTGTTTGTTTTTAACACAATACCACATTAAAGGTATTATTTGGAGGAAATAAAAATACTGGGAGATATTTACTTCTTAAATATATAGGAAATATAATAAAAAAACTAAAAAAGAAAGAAAGAAATTAAAATAAATTAGAATAGAAAGGATGAGGCTCGTCAAGGTGGAAAGAAAATTTCTGGTTGAGAAACAGTGTTTAGGGTATTAAATTTTGCCAGTATAGTTGAACTTTTCTTGTAATAGTTTTTTCATTAAGAAAGACTTTTTCTCCATAAATGTCCAGAAAGTTAGGGGCATGAAAAGAATGGCAGGGGAAATAGTGAGATGTTAATAATTTGCATTGGGTTAAGTGAAAATGAGCATTCAAATTAAACTCTCCCTTTTTTTAAGGAATTAAAAGGAAATATAGAAGAAATGGTGAGGGGATTTTGACTTCTGGTATAGTGCCAAAGTTATGGTGTCTGGGATAAAGTAGGGCAGTGTCTTTCAATTTAGTTTGAGAGATTGGTGTGAGTTAATTAGAATAGAGGTAAAGGAAGGTTTAGATAAGAAATAACAGATAAGCTTATAATTAATGAGAGATTTAAGGTAGATGTCTATTTTGTGTAAGGTCTTAATATTTGAGCTATAAATATGGTTCTGTTAATGACATTTGGTAATATCAAGAATACAAAAAAAATACAGCAGTTGTTTTAATAAAAATGATGCATTAAAATAATATGTACACTTGAACAAGAGATTATACTAAAGTATCACTAATGGGTTTTTAACAGGAATTTCACTCGATGGAAAAATATTCAAATTTCAGGCAAATGATTAAAACATTTTAGATAGTTTAAGAAATTATAGCATTGAAAACAAATGTATATGTTTTCAATCATATGACTTGGTCCAAACAGAACATTCTTTCTTGCACTTTTGTCTGTTGACTGTTTTCATTTAACTTATTAAATGGCAGTAAGATGTGGGAAAAGGAGAGTAAAAATGATAAAAAAAAGAAGAAAAAGATTCCAATTTAATTTAGACAGGCTATTACATCTTGTATTCATCAGAATAGTAATATCTTGAATTTGTAAAAATATGTTTTTGAAAATCATGTATTAGTACCTTTCACATTTATAAGTGTACTTTTTTAATATTAAAATTAAATTATATTAAAATATAAAAACTACTAATTTTAAACAATTTATATTTCTAGGCAATATTGGTAAATAATGCACAGCTATAGAAATTGTTCTTCACCCCCAACATTTTAATATAGCTCCTGGTTATTATAGGAAATTAAATATAGTTTAAGAACAATATAATTATGAAGGAAATGACACATTTTATAAAAGCTAGACCAAGCATTAGTTTTGTTTATCACTGGTCTAAGGATCTAAGTGATATTTGCTTTATTTTGGTTTCTGTCTATTTTTAATTTTTTCCAAATAGTTTTGTGTAATATGTCATGTCTTATAAATAAAATAATGAATTGCCTCAAAAATTGAAAGAAACTCAACTTCTTCAAATTTGGGGAGAAATCTTTTGAGTTATCATGTCATTGCATCAATGATTGGCCAAGTAGTAATTGATATAGTATAAAATGCTGACTTATTAAAAGGTTACCAGAGATCAGAATAGCAAAAATTTCAGAAGTGTCATTAGTCAAGAGAGAATGTTCATTAACATTAATAAAATGTGGTGATTAATTAAACTTGTAACAAGTTTAATAAAATAAACTTTGCAATAAAAAAAATAATTTTGAATTTTATGAACCATAAGGATATTTGTAATTTGTAAAAGGAATTTTTTTTTTAAACCAAGTTTTTTTAATAAGATGAGAATACAAATAATTGGCTGGGATGATACAGGAGATAATTTAGAATGGGTTTTTCTTTTGAAATAGTTATTTTACTTCTAGAGATTTAGCTTATAAGCAAAAATGATGAAGCAGAAAAAACACAGGCTTTGGCATCAGCCGATCTGATTTTGAATTCTAACTACTGTACTTTCTAGGTATTTGGCATTGATCAATCTAAAAACAAAAGTCTAGTTATATTTAATCTATAATATGTTTCTTTATAATAAAAAGGTAATAATTCCTACTTTGAAAGTAGGGAAACTAAGGATTATGTATGTAAAATATCTAGCACATAATGAATGCTCAATGAAAGCAAGTTATGATTACTCTTCTGTATATGGGCTAAGATTTATCATTTATTATGAAAATTATATTTATAAAAAATTAGAAAATAAAAATTGTCTGAAGTATGACTTCTTTAAAATAAGACATTATGTAGTAATTAAAATCATGTCATAGAAAAATATTTAAATGCCATGAAAATATACTTATGATTTATTGTTATTTAAAAACAATAGTACTATAGTATGATCCCATTATCACTTTAAAAACATATACAAATATATATATATAATTGAAAAGATGTGAACTAAATATATTAATTGTGTTTATCTTTGGATAAGAGGTGATTTAAAAAAAATTCTTACCTTGATTTTCCAAATGATAATTTAACATACATTACTTTTGTAACAAGTATATAAAAAGAATATTTTAAAAAGTTCGGAGATCTGAAATATCAAGTTTTCTGTACTATACATTCTAGGGAGCATGTTAGTTGGAAATACTATTTGTTATGCTCAAAGTTACAGTGAATTGGGGTAATATGTGAGGCCAAACATTGTAATCCATTTCAAACATCATTAGAAGAACAAGCTTAGAAATTCCTCTCAATAATGTCAATTCTTAGTAAATTAATAGATATATGTTATGAAAGAAAAATCTATGACTATCTAGAGGATATTGGAATCAAAAGCAATAAAGTAGTGTGGTTTATGAAAAATAAATCCAACAGTCAAATTCAATCATTTTTCCCCCCAATGTAATAACCATATTAGTGTATTATAAGAACACATTTAAACAAAGCATGTCATGAAATAGCTTATGAAATTTTCTCATAGAATTGATTTAAAGTTGAAGTGGATGCAATTCTCTGTCTAAAAAATTAAAGATGGAAATAATACATATTAATATTGTAAAGAATGAGAAGTTATTGGCAGAACTCACATGATTTATAAATTGATTTTAAATCTGTATTTGTGATCTAGAATTTGGTAATAAGTAGTACATTTATAAAAAGTGCAGTTTGTACTAATTTGTAAAACATTATGACTGACATGTAGAAAAACATTTACCCCTACAGAGCTACTAATATAGAAAAATAAATGAGCTAAAATGTGTTGTTTTGAAGAGAAAGAAGAAAGAGAATCAAGAAGAAAAATATCTTAGTTGCTGTTTTGAGAAAAATAATAAGTGGCAATAGATGAGTACTGTAAGAACCATACCTGCACGGATCCATCAATCCTCAGTTCATCCTTGTGAGGTGGGTTTTACTGTCTCCATTTTACAGATGAAGAACAGAGAGATTAAATAATTCCCCCAAGGTAACACAGTAAGAGGCAGAGCCAAAATGTGGTTTTCCTAGAATACTTTCCTCTAATCAAATTTTTATATTCCTTTGCATTGTGCTGCAGTAATTGCTTACAGGTTTGCAGTGTGACTCACTAGCTAACCTGTTCACCATCTTCCCAGTATTGATGGAGACAACATGACTTAAGAAGACTAACATTGAATTTGGATTCCAGCCCTAGTAGTTCCACTTATAAATTATAAGATCTTGGTCAAGCTAAATTAATTAAAATCTGGTCTCAGTTTCCATGTCCATAAAATAAAGGGAACAGAATAATCTTTATTGTTCTTTTCAGGTCTAATATAAGACTCTCATCTCAAAGCCATTACTTTGCATACGTTTAGTGCAATTTTTAAAATGCGTTATATGAATGTTCCGGTAAAGGTGGAAAAGTAGGTAAATATTGTGCTTGCCTCCTTTCATGATCACATCAAAATTAAAACTAAATTACAGAACAACCATCACTGAGAATCACTTAAAGTCTAGCTGAACAGAAGTCCTACAACTAAGGACATACAGAAGAAGCCACGTCAAAACTAGTAGGGGGGGCAGAGATGCAAATCAAACTGGTCCTACAACCACCTATGGCAGATATATTTGGGAGGGTATTGAGGGTACAGGAGTCTCCCCTGAGGAGAGAGGGGTTCCAGATCCACATGAGGTTCCTCAGTCCATGGCCCCAGTGCCATAAAGAGTAGTCTCTACAACTTACAGCTGTGAAAACAAGCAGAGATCATGACTAAGTGAGACAGAGGACTGCTGGAGTACCAGACATTCCTCGTAAAGGGCCCACACAAAGACTTTCTGGTTGATGGACTCTTTCTTTCTGTACTCCAGAACTGGGGCAGCAGCTTGAAAATTGCCAGGAACATCCAGGAAGAACAGAATTGTCTGGGTTCAGGGTGAAACCTGGAAGAGCAACTTTCTCCCAGACAGAAGTACTGGTAGAAATCATAGTACCTTTGTTGAACACTACCCTCACCCAGCATGCAGACACAGGTGAGCACCATAGCTGAGTCTTCATCAATATGATTAATACAGTTCACCCTGCCTTGGTGATTCCCTGAGACGACGCCCACTTAACTTTTACATCCACCCAAACCACTTCCAATGGCTTTTCCATACAAATGGCCTGTCTTGGCTCATGCTCCAGACCTTCTAAAATCTCTCAAAGGTTTATAAACCCCAAACAAGCAAAATCTGGCCTCAGTGTGCCCTGCACTTCCTGATAAGCAGTCTCTAGCCTGGCGCTAGCAGCAGCTGGACTCGGTTCACAGCTTAGCCTCTCCCAGGCACCTACAAGCCCAGTGCAAGTTACAAAGACCTGCAGATCACTTTGTAGCTTCTACCAAGTGGCACGGGGTAGGAAATAGGCAGTGGCTGACCTTGGACTGAAATAGAGCCCTCCCCAAGAGACCCCAGAGCCAACACACCTGGTGGTCAGCTTCAGACCACACTAGAACATCCAACTATCTCCACAAAAGACATATCCAAAAGGCAGACTGAATAGGCATCAGAACCCTGCTAAGGCAAATCTTGCTCTGTAGGCACAAGAGCTCTTCCACTGTAGTCATGGCCAGTCCTCACAACTTATCACCTGAGAGTCAGTCTCTCCCACTGTTGTGCAAAGAAGAACCAAGGCTCAACTACAGCAGGAGGGCACACACAACCCACACAAGGGACACACCTGGAGCAACTGGCTCAGGTGACCAGGGGACTGTATCATTGGGTCCCAGAGGACAGCTACTACATAAGGCCACCATACTAAGACTGGGAGACATAGCAGCTCTAACTATTACATAGAAGCAAACATAGGAAGGAAGTTAGAATGGGGAGTCAAAGAAACATATCCAAAATGAAAAAATAGAACAAAGCTTGGGGGGCGGGGGGCGGTGAACTAAATAAAATGGAGACAAGTAATTTACCAGATTTGAAACACTGGTTATATGGATGCTCAATGGTCTTAGTGAAAACTTTAACGAAGAAATAGAAAACATAAAATGGAGATAGAAAACAAAAGAACCAGAAAAAGAATAGTCAGAAATAAAGAATAACTGAAATGGAGAATACTTTAGAGAAAATCAACAGTAGATTAAATGAAGTAGAGGACTGATTCAGCAATTTGGAAGATAATGTAGCAAGAGAACACCCAATAAGAAAAAGAAAAAAAAGAATCCTCTCCCAAAAATGATAGTTTAGGGGGACTCTGGAAGGACATCAGGCATACAAACATTCACATCACAGGGGTACAGAAGGAGAAGAGAAAGAGCAATGAATTAAAAACCTCTTTGAAAAAATGATGACAGAAAACTTCCCTAACCTGGTGAAGGAAATAGACATACAAGCGCAGAGAGTCCCAAACAAGAGGAACCCAAAGAGGACCACACCAAGACATATCATAATTAAAATGACAAAGGTTAAAAACAAGGAGAGAATCTTAAAAACAGCAGGAGAAAAGCACTTAGTTACCTACAAACAAATTGCCATAAGACTGTCAGCTGATTTCTCAACAGAAACTTTGCAAGCCAGATAAAATTGGCATGGAATATTTAAAGTGAAAAGCAAAGTGATTGGCATGGAATATTTAAAGTGAAAAGCAAAGATCTACAACCAAGGTTACTATTCCCAGCAAAGTTATCATTTAGAATCGAAGAACAGATAAAACGCTTCCTAGACAAGAAAAAAACTAAAGGAGTTCACCACTGAAACAATATTACAAGAAATGTTAAAGAAACTTCTTTAAGAATAAGGGGGAAAGAACAAGATAAAAATTATGAATAAGAAAATGGAAAAATACTGCACATTAGCAATTAAATAGAAATGGATTAAATGCTCCAATTAAAAGATATAGGGTTGCTGAATGGATAAGAAAACCAAACCCTTACATACGCTGCCTATAAGAAACTCATTTCTGATCAAAAGACACACACAAACTGAAAGTAAAAAGATGCAAAAAGATATTTTATGAAAATGGAATAAACAAAAAAGACAGGGTAGCAATACTTATACCAGACAAAATAGACTAAAACAAAGGCTATAACAAGAGACAAAGTGGACTCAGCAATCCCATTTCAGAGTATTTATCCAAAGAAACCCAAAACACTACTTCAGACAGACATGTGCATCCATATGTTCACTGCAGCATTATTTATAATAGCCAAGATATGGAGTCAACTCGGGTGTCCACCAATAGATGAATGGATAAAAATGAGGTGGTACATACACATAATGGAATATGACTCAACCATAAAAAATAAAATCTTGCCATATGCAACAACATGGATGAACCTAGAGGGTATTGTGCTGAGTGGAATAAGTCAGACAGAGAAAGACGAATGCCTTATGATTTAACTTACATGTAGAATCTAGAGAATAGAATAAATGAATAAACAAAACAGAAACAAGCTCATAGATACAGACAGAATTTTGATGGTTGCCAATTGGGGGTCATTGGGGAATGGCTGAAGTGGGGAGGGGATTAGGAGATACAAACTACAGTTATTAAATAGTCATGAGGATGTAGAGTATAGTATGAAGAATATAGTCAGTAGTATTGTAAAAACTACATATGGTGTCAGATGGGCACTGGATTTATCAGAGTGATCACTTTGTAAGTTATATAAATGTCTAATCACTGTGTTATATACCTGAAACTAATATAATATTGTATGTCAACTATAATTGAAAAGTAAAAGTATATTAAAAATAAATAAAATGTGTTATGAGTCCTGAGCAAGAGTTATAAAATATAGAAAGGTTTGAATTGAATTTGACAAGACACCATGATGCAGATTACTCAAGAGAAGTGCTATCCGTAGAGACTCATCACTTTGTGCAAAAAAAAATATCAAGTAGTCAGAGAGGTTTGAAGAAGCATTAGGATTTTTTTTACTTTCTTTTCTAAGCATTTTTCTATTTTGAAATGTCTCTGTGATTCCCCCCCACCTCTCTGCCGCCCGGAAAACAGTACTTTGAGCACTCTAATGAGGGTGAGGAAGCCCATATTCTAGAGAATAACAATATCTTTCAAGAGACGCAGCATAGTTTATGAAGGTGAAATAGCTGAATAGGGGGAGGGGAGGCGGGGAAGAACCTGAGGAAAAGTAACTTGCAAAGAAGAGTGTAGAAAGGAGGAAAGCTCTCCTAAGATAAAGGTCACCTCAGTTGCCCAGCACCTCTCTACATAGTGTTCTGTTCAAGCTGGAAATTCTCACTCCCTCTTCAAAAGGGCTAGAACATGAGGCTACAGTAGCTGGGGCAACTGCTGGGACATTCTCTTTTGTTCTGAGGAATGCCAGTCCCCTGGGCATAATCTTACTCTCCAGCTATGAGCTTGACTTGAATTGGGAGATTCTGTAAGATCCTAATAAAAGATGAGAATGCCTAGGGAATGACTCTTTGGCTAGGCCGGGGGGGTGAGGGGGTGAGGTGTCTGTGTGTGTTCGTTTTAAGTAGAAACCCAGAGCTCTGAAAAAGAATGATAAAAATCTCAGTGTAGCTAATGGTTCCAATTGCCTTAAAGTCAGAGAGAAAAAAAAAAGTACACTGAATTACCATGGAAGTAAATCAGAAAGACCCAAACATTTTCCTAAAATTTGATTCTTTCAGCCACTTGTTACTCAGAAGTTAATTTGACAGTAGCAATGCAACATCAATGAAAAGCCATCTTAATACTTTGGGCCTCCTACTAACATCACTATGAAAAGGCCATTGTGGTTATCATTTTAAATCCACATTTGAAATATTGTAGACATATAGTTCATTTTTACTTCACTTTAGTCTGGAAAGACTTCTTATCTGTAGGCTGTTGCAGAGCAACATCCTTGATTGACTCTATCTGCTCCCACACGCAATGCTTGTCTTAACAAATGTTTCCCTTACATTTATTCCTCTAAAGAATCAGTTCTCTTCCTGTCTCCCTTCTGTCTGAATTTGCTGGGTGGGGGTGGTGGTGCCAAGAGTAGTATGTCTGCCAACAGGTGGCCAGACACTAGATCAGTCTCTCTCAATCAGCCAGTTCCCATCTGCTAGCTGGAAAATCCATGTGCTTGTTCTGCTTATTATAGCAGCTGAGGCTCAAACTGGCTTCTTTGTGGGCTTCAGGCAGATGCTTAACCAGGTAAGCCAAAAAAGAATCTGGCCATTAGGAAATGTGTTAAGAAGGCATCACTCGGAATCTGTTTTTCTTATGTTTTCAAGCATTTGACTGCAGCTTCCACTAGATAGCTTTACCACAGGACTTCATTGGGTCATCAACCAGGCATGGGGATGATACTTGATACTTCAACAAAAATGCTTATGCTATGCTATTTTTTTAAGCTTTACATCTTATTTTGAATTTAAAAGTGTTTTAGTTATTAACATCCTGACTTAACCATTATTAGTTTTGTAGAACTCTTAGTAGAGAGACATTAAGGATAATCACATCTTAGCAAAGAAAGTTGAGTTCAGTGAACTATTGTATGAAAAGATCTGGAATCGGAAATCATACATCACAGGGTTAACTGGTGTATTAGTGCTGGTACAATCTCAGGATGTCTCCATTGGTTAAAAATAATAATTCCAAGGAAGTCCAATGGACAAGACAGCTCAAGGGAATATTACCCATATTTTGTAAAGGGCCTGGGGGAGACTAAACCTGTGGCAAGCAATACAATAATCTAAATTTCTTTAATATTTTAGCTTAGGTTCAGACAATTTCTTAAAATGGATTTACATTTTCAAAATGTTCTTTAAGCACATTTTATTCTCTTCATTTTCGATTCCTTTCTGTTCATGCTTGAGTGATGTCGTAGGTGTAAAATTGAGGGAAAAAACCATTTCTATAGAAAATAATTATTAAAAATTCTTTACATGGGATCCAATCAAGTAAGAGAGTCTGAAAACTAGCAAAGAGCTGAGTAGGTCAAATAATGTTCTTTCACAGAATAAGCAGATAGATAGGTCTGGGTGAGAGTGTGCATTAAAATATATATATATATGTGTGTGTATTTAATTGAGGTTTGAAGTCTATGCCCCCACCCTCACACCCTCGGCAGACACAAAGGAAAAACTGTCTCAGAGAACCATGGGTGGGCATTTGAAAAACATGTGAAGAGCAATTTCCAGCTGAGTCAATTTTTGTCAAACATCATGCGGTGTGGCTAGTTTTGGCTTTCCTGGTAGAATCTGAAGCCCGAGGAATCCAGCCTCGGTCTCAGCCACCATACTGTGAGAGACATGAAACAAGGAGACCGGTATCCAGATGGGAGAGTCTTTTAATTGTTTGAGCGTGAACCAAGGTCTGGGCACAGAATGTCAGAGACATCCTTGCTGGCATCATTATTACCGATTCAAACTGCATGAGGAGTACTGAGGAGCTGCCAAGGGAAGAAGCTGAGCTGTCTGCAGATTTGAATCATATCTGAACACCAGGAAGTAAAAGAAAAATCTGCTTTCCTTGCTTAAGCACTTGAAAATGCTGCTTTAACTCATTTAATGTTATAATATGTACTTTCTTGCCCACATTTTAAGGCAATTCCTTTTTTGCATTTGTTTTCCAAACTGGATATTCCCAGCATTATTTTGTCCCTCTATTCTCGACTGCCCATTATGCTAGTTAAAAATCAGTTTTTATCCGTGCAATTTGTGCCTGAAAATGTAAAGACAGCCCCCCAAAATATCACTAAATAAAGTATTTATGAATCAGAAGAAACTTCTGTTTTATTATTAAGGGCGATATAAAAGCTTACTTATTAATAAATGAGTTATGTGGTTTTTAGATTCAGAAATCATCTGATGCATAGATGGCTGCCTATACTTAAGGGTCTGAGCTGAAGTTGACACTCCCTCCCTGAACATCAAGCTTCATACCCTTCACTCTATACAGATGTTTTTATTTCGGTAAACTTGCAGGTTTTCCTTTGTGCAAGGATTTTTTTGTGACATGTAAATTTTCTTTGAGGGGGCAAGCCTTAAACTATGAACAGCCTATCAGAAGTAGGTAAACTAACAACACGAGAACCTGATAGAGTATAGGTGCCCCCAAGGAGGATGTACAGAGGAAAATAAGGAAGAAACAGATTATGGTACCAACTCAAAAAATAGTCAGTTTACTCAGGCAAAGCTAATTTGCCCAAGGGCTCTCCTTTATCTATTTTAATAACACAACATTTTATCTACTGATTTATGTATGCAAGGTTTTTAAATAAGAGAATATTTCAAAATCATCTAGAGAACTTCTCTCAAATTCAAGTTTTCCAGGCCCTAGCAAACATTGACTCAGAATTTTTAAGGATGGTAGTTAGGCCTATTTGAGCATTTTAAAAAAGCTTCCAGGAAGCTCAGAAGTGCATTACTAGTCAAAAATAATTGAATAGTTGCTCACTTTTCTTTGGGCCCTACCAGAGGGTCTTCTATACTCTCCTTCAATTTTCCTCCATGATTCCTGTTCAACATTATCTCCTAAGATAGAAAAATTTAAGATGCCATATAAAAACTACGTTCATTTACTGCTCCCTCCCATTCCTTCATACTTTTCCACATCAGAACATAGTCACCTATTTTTTTTTTTTTCTAAAGCCCAGAGTATAGATGTTTGAGAAACCTTTCACGTGTGCTTTTTTAGTATCCAAGCTCATTACCTCTTTGATCCAAGATGCAGGATAACATCCTGGTTTCTAGCCACTCAAGCCAGACTGCCTAGTTCAAAGTTAGAATACACCACTTACAAACAGTATGACCTTATACTAAATTACTTAACTGTTCTATATCTTAGTTCCTTTATCTAGGAAATAGAGATATAAACCTCATTAAGCTGCTGTATAGGATAGTTATTATACATAAAACATTTAGATTGGTGTCTGAACATATTTTTCTCAAAGCAATCTTCAATATAGATTTTGATTTTTCTATGGCATATGACAATATCTTCTCCATTTTTGAATCCCTCTATTCTAGTTTCTATGAGAACATTCTCTCCTGGCTCATCTCCATTTTTCTCACTATTTATTTACAATGTTTCTTTTCTTTTTTTTCTGAGAGAAGAGTTCCCAGCCTCTGTTCCCCCATTTAGTGTGGTATTGCTGAAGTTAATCTCATCAACTAAGGTTAATGACTTTCTCATATCAGAGTTTCAGACTCAGCTAGTCATCTTATTGCAGAACATTTGAAACCATTATCTTTTCTCTGTTCCTATTCCAATTATCAATAGAAGTTGTCAGTCACAGTGTTGGGAACTTATTGTCAAAATTATAATTTTTAAAATCTGTGACTCTTTTAGAATATAGAAATCACCCAGAATCTTAAAATACAACTTTATATATAAAAATGATTCTTTTCTTTTTTCATGTGAGAGACAGGGCCTCTAGTTCTTTTAACATGACAAGTCCAATATATAATGCTAAAATTAAGGTGGACAAATTTTCATTTGACTCATCAAAAGCCTGGTTCTACCAATCTTTTCTCTTTCTGTAGGCTGTAGTATTTTTGGATACATGCTGTTTAAGCATCATCAACTGGGGATTTATATTTAGTTCAAGTAGCTTACCCCTATAACTAATTTCTGCTTACAGAGTCAATCCACAGAAATATCAGTGAGAAAAATGCACACAAAATTCTCACCAGTAAGTTGGCAGAATTTGAAAAGAGGAGGATAGTCCCAATAGACTTCTTTTCAGAAATTTTAAAATACAGTGGCATTATGGGGCAGACAATATTATAGCCATTGCAGCAGAAATAAAGTCACCTTAACGTTTCATTTAGATAACAGGTTTCGAAGATTTAATTATAACCTGATTGTCAAAGTAACTAAAGAAGTGGGGGGTGAGGGGAACAACTATCAATCAAAGTGGATTGAGGCATAACTGAAACATAGGAAAAAAGAGTAAAAGTGACAAATCTCAGCATCACCAACCCACTTTCTATTAAGAAAAAAAAAAAAAAGCACCTTAGCAGTTGGCCTTCGAATATTTTATATTCCAATTCCAATGGCAAGGACCTACCTAATGTGAAGATGGATGGTGGGAGTTGTAGCCAAGGATTCTAAGTACTCTGATACTTTTGGCAGGATGGTTGTACAAGGCTATGCTTGCCTGAAGCTATTAAATGTTCTACTATTTTAGGTTCATTTATTCTGGTTCCAGACCAATAGTCTGATTATGATTTGACTTTTATTGCAAGAAAATGTTTTAGATATGAGAACGCAAGTGTCCAATTCTCTAAATTCATTTATTAATGTGAGTTAATGTTTGATTTGATTGTTTTCCTGTAAATGTCTGTCCACAGACAGAAAAGTCATTGGTCCTATAGACTTTCTTCATATAACATAAAATTAACTTTCCAATCTGTGTCGCCTTAGTTCTTAGATCAGGTCCTTAGCATCTTTCATCTGGAATGCAATAATAGCCTTCTAGATTCTTGTCTATGGTCTTAACTCCTTTCAATCCATCATTTACAATGTTTTCAAAATGACCTTCTTCAATTGCAAATCTTATCCTTTTTTCTACTTGCTTAAATTCCTTTAATGTCTCTCCACTGCTTACAGAATAAAGTTTAACTTGCTTAACTGGGCTCAAGGCTCTTCCTGATCTACCTATCGCTTACATTTTCAGTCATATCTCCTAAAATAATGCCTGTACCATCACCGTCATCTTGCTTGGAGGTTTTCAAATATGTTATGATTTTTCGCAACTCCATGCTTTTGGGCATGCAATTCCTACTACTAGAAATGGCCTTCCTCTCCTTTTTGCTTGTCTAAAAACTAGTCAGTGTTTTCATCTTTATATGATAGTCAAGACTCGCTAAAAATATTCTACTGCCAGATGACTCTTTTCTCCATGTCTCTGTTGTATGTGCATCATAATAGAAACTATGATGCTTAATTGTACTTATACTTTATATATCTGCCTTTATTTTATTATGAACTTACTGGGTTTAGTGACCACATCTTACTCATCTTTACAGTTGCAGTACTTATATTTTCCCTATTTTAAGTAATTAGTTTTTGTTGACTGACTTAAATAACCAGTGAGGTGACAATTAGATCTTGAAATAAAAATAAGTAAATAACCTTTATTAACTGCTTACTATAAACCAAAAACAACACTGAATCTATTTTAATTAACTGAGGGTTAATCTCTAGATTACCTGTGAGGAAAACAGAAGCAAATAAATACAGAAAATGAAAACTCTAATAATATAATCAAATTTGGAAATCTAGTAAACTGAAAACATTAACAATAGCAATAAATTTAAATGAAAATACATAAGCTATATAAACTACAGGTTCATGATTCTAAATTTAACACATATTTATCTTAACATCAGAATCTCTTTTCATACAAAATATATTTAAAACATTCTATTAAAAATAGAGAGTAAGAGAGAGTGAGAAGAAGATATTTAAGAAAACAGTAATAGGCCATTTCTATTGTCAATATGCTTTACATTGGCAATGGTTTTTAATGAGATTATGATTTTATTTTTATTTTTAAAATGACATTTACTTTTCTTCTGGTTTCTGGGCATTTGTGTTTGTGGTTAAGTTTCAGTTCTGCTTTTAAAAATATTTCTTAAGGGCCCCTCTGACTATCTCCTTGGCATTACAAAATGCTCTTGAGAGCTGTTTAGATGTAACAAGTGCTGCAAACTGCTGGTGAATAGGCCTTAGAATTGCACAAACAGCAAACAAAAGCATTTTATAATAACAAAGATAGAAACAGGGGAGTCCTTATGAATATGTTATTAAGCACCTGCACTGTAGTTCCTAAACTGGAGCTATTTGAAGAGAACGGATGCTAACTTTTGGCCAGGATTGATGTTTGTAGAGAAAATGTGTTTATTTGTTTTTACAACTAAATTAACTTAAATTACCATATGAAACTATGCTTTTCCTCAATACCTATTTGAATGTTGAAATCTCTTATAACTTAGTATACTCTAGCCTTATACCTTCACAGGTAGAAAGGGTCTGACCTTGGAGAAGCACTAAAAATTATTTTTTATACTGGGAGTTATTTGTTTGTTTGTTTAAGAAATGAAAAATATCCTTCTGAAAGACAAAGCCTAGCACAGAGATAGGTGTGTTGGGATTTACTGTTCAGAAGAAAAGATGTAGCAATGAAATGCAGGTAGTATAAGAGAAGAATGGGTAAAATATTCAGGAGTCAGAATGTAGAGACCATTAAAGGGAGAACGGCTCAATCTCTCTAAGCCTGTAAAGAAAGTCTGAGGAAGAAATTAGAAGATTTGTGAATAGGATCCATACAATATTTTCTACCATTAGACAATAAAGCTCTAAGCAAATTAGGGCAATGATTCAAGCAGGATCAGAAAAAAAAAAAAAAAATTGCTGTTGTTGTTGTTATTTTCAATAGACTGTTTCAAAGGTTGAGGAATAAAGTTTATCAAAAAACATTTAGTGAGAGCACTGTATTATATCACTCATTGGAAGATAAAAGTAAAGTGTAATTGCTACTGTGTTGTTAATCAGTCCTAATAGAATTTAATATAGCAGGATAGTCAGTGAGGAAATCTATTTCTTTTCCTTCTTCAGAGTTTGACTTATTGAGGTTGAGCAAATATGTATATTTTAAAATCCTAATCTCTTATATCAAAATTATGAAAACCAAGCAGAAAAAGCATGTCATCTGGATCCAGACTCAATTGCTGTGAAGGCCAACATGGCACTAGAAACAACACCTCCTTGAAAAGAATGTTAACTTCCAGCCAGAATCAAGATCTGTAGAAAATTTTTTTTTTTAAATTAAATTATGTAATGGTGGAAAGAGATGGGAATTATACATGGGATCCTAACCCAAGTCAAAGATTGAGATAGAAGAGGGCATCTGGGTTTATGATGCTGGAGATATGGAGAGTTCTTCTAACTCAGCCTCTCTAGAGGCAGACAGTTCCTGGAAAAGAGCTTAAATAAGTTAAAGAGCAGAACATTGAAAACCCAGAACTAATTGGTGTTCATTGCCCAAACTGAGTATGAAATTGCTTCCCGTCCTCCATTATTACTCAAATTGGGGTTGTAAGATGCACTAGTGACATGGCAATGGATGCAGCTTATAGATGATCTAATGAGTTGAATTTTGTCTCTCAAAAAGATATGTTAAAGCCTTAACCTCCAGAGTTTGTAAATGTGACCTTATTTAGAAATAGGATCTTAGTCTATGGCCATTCTACCCTGAACACACCCGATCCCATCTGATCTCGGAAGCTAAGCAGAGTCGGGCCTGGTTAGTACTTGGATGGGAGATCACCTAGGAAGACCAGGTGCTATAGGTGTGAAAAAAAAAAAAAGAATCTTTACAAATGCAATTAAGTTGAAATGAGGTTATCATGGAAAGCCCTAATTCAATATAGAATACCATGGTATTTTGTTCAATTGTTGCTCTTATAAGAGGAAAATTTGTACAGAGAGACACACAGATATAAGAATATCATGTGAAGCCACAGACACAGAGGGAAGATGACGATATGAACATGAATGCAGAAACTAGAGTAATGTTTCCATAAATCAAGCAATGTCTGGGGCTACTGGAAGTTGGAAGAGGTAAAGAAGGATCCTCCCCCCACAGGCTTTGGAGGAACATGGCCCTGCCAACACCTAGATTTCAGACTGTCACTTCCAGAACTATGAGACAATAAATTTGTTGTTTTAAGTCACCTCATTTCTTATACTTTAGTATGGCAGCCCTAAGAATCTAATACAGATACCAATGTTATGACAGCACCAACAGCAACTCTCTACAGTGGCAGAAGATGAGATCAGTAGTGAAGCTTCTTTGAACTTTGAACTTCTCAAAGTTTGTATCACTTCTTCTCAGAGGGTCAATAGCAGTTAAGGTAAACAATTTCTTCAGAGGAGACTTATATGAATTCCAGTGGTACCAGGAGATGTCTCATAATTATCGCAATAGGAGAGACAACATTCTTTCTAACGAAGAATTATGAAATGCAGAATAGTAGAAACAGCTTAGAAAGTGACCATAGATTTCCTCTGGGCTCTCAGAGTGGTCAAGTCTTCAAAGAAATATCACCAGAGGGTCAGTTTTCTCCTAGATAGGAAAGGAACAATCTTCTCCAAGATAGATAGACTTTTCTCTATACAGAAGTTACCCACAGCTCAGCTACTGCTTACTAAGGACTTAATGCTTATTAGAATATAGAGTTTCTCAAGGAAAAGTCACAGAGAATCCCTCATCAGGGGACTGAGGGAGTTCATCTCAAAATACAAAACGTAGTTTTCAACTTCAAGAGAGGCAATACTTTATTGATTTAAGGGGGAGATTTGCACGTAATCCATGTAATAGTAAGGCTGGTAGACCCTCAGATTGACCTAGTTTACCCTGTCATGTTGTATATGAGAAAATCAAGGGCTAGAAGACTGCACCATTTTAAGCAACTTGAGTTTCTGTCTCATGCTTTCTCACATTGTAGCACAATGTATCATTTGTAAATGATGTTAGAGCTCTTCTGGCTGATGCCAATGTTGATCCAGTTATTGACACAGACTCATATTAAGTCATTCTGCAAACTAAATTTCTTCAAATGCTTCACTAATATTCCTTAGTAGGAGGCATCTGTCTTAAAAAATAATTTATTTTTATTTCCTGTAGGAGACTCGCTGCTTTGGGTCATCATAATAGAGGGTTTACTGTCCCCTTAGTATATCCAAGTTAGTTTTCATATTACTGGTCAGTTCTCTAGGCTACTTTTAAAATTCAACTAGGAGAATTACTGGAATTCCTTCTTTATAACTGTTGATCCTTTAACGCAAAGATACAATCTCCAGAAAGAAAAATTATTTTGTTTGAAATTAAAAATTATTATAATTAAAAATATTTATTATCCAAAAATCAATACTACTTATTATGTTTCAAGAAATACAAAGTTAGATACTGTAGATATGGGAAAATAACAAATTTCTATATTAGTCCTGAGAATAAGTATCTAAAAATGGTAAGAGAGAAAAAGAAAGTTCTATTATGCTAAATTAAATTTTCTCATAACTGTCAAGTTTTTTTTTTTTTTT
>NW_006442484.1:19556054-19557497 GCF_000325575.1 Pteropus alecto
AGACAAACTTTCAACTTATACAAAAATCTTAATGCTTTAATTATCAGATGAAATCAGAAAATCTATCTTATTTCTATAGCATACACACACACATACACAATGCAGAGCCTCTGGGTACATACAGTTGAACAGGTTACACACAGTAAAACCTCAAGACACACTACTGTCCTCATATTAAAAAAAGTTAAAAAGGTAAAAGGTATCACTTTCTGTTGTAGAGCACACAACCAACAAACAGGACACAGTAGCCTCGTGAAATATATAGCTGAACAAAAAGAAAAATAAAACTTGGATAAATCTTACCTTTTTTTTGAAGCTGACAATTTTATGCACAATTTTTAAGTTGATAAGCTACATCATAGTCTATGCTTAAAAATGTTTTATTAGAAAATGTCTTTTCTAACAAAGACAAGTAGATATGATAGTTCTACTTTTAATTTTTTTTATTTCTCAATGAGCTCTCTCTTTCATAAAGCTGCTAAATATAATTTCATTTCATATAAACAGCTAAAGCTGCAAAAATGTCTACAGAAAAATGTTGACATTATACTTGATCCTTTTCAAATTGCATGTAATTAGAAAATGCCTACATTTTTGAAAAGGATAATAAAATGAGTAAAAAAGAGATGATCTGCTTTTAATGTCCCCCCCGCCCCCCCGCACCCTCAGTTTGGAACAAAACACCATGACATGCAATTTTTATTACACATATAGTCACACAAACACATGCACACTCACTTGGAAAGTAGGAGTATAAATAAATGTCTACTTCTTACTCAGAGCTGAGAAGAAACAACAAAAAGCTAAAACATCATTTGTGACCCTGATATAAAATTAAAAACAAACAAAAATCTCAGGAGCAGATTAAAATAACCCTAAAAATTTTAGCTGACATCTGAGGATAAAATTAAAACGATTTAAACTTTGTTTTTTGTTCTATTATCCTTTCTTTCTCTAAGTGCTAATCTCCCAAAGAGTAGCACTTCACTGCTTATACTACTTTGCTAAACAGTTCATTAAACAAAATCTCTGGTACAGAAAAGCCAAACAATATTTAAATCCAAAGTAAATAAATGAATAAATAAAAGTAAACAGATACATGCCTACGAGAAGATATTTTTTTCATTGTCTTGTTTCAGGAGGCAAATACCCGGGTTTTGTTTCATAGCAGCAAATGTAGTACTGCGGAAAGAACATGAATTCTGGAGAGAGCTGGGAGTTGTGGTTCTAGTCCACATTGCCAGTATGCCTTCCAGCAAATAACCTCACATAGACCTCAGTTGCCTCAGCTGAAAAGTGAGGTAAAACTCCTTCTTCACTTGAGAGGTTGTTTAAAGAACATAATATGATGAAACTTTTTCTGGCATTTTTACACTATTAATATACCAGTTTTGATCAGTACTACAGAATAAGGGATATGCAGAAGTTATTTAAAATATATAC
>NW_006442484.1:19557535-19563851 GCF_000325575.1 Pteropus alecto
AGAGAATAACTTTCTTTTTCACATGCCAGAACTCTACTGAACCCATACCACTCACCCTTTCTGAAATATATTTTCTGACTGAGTTTAGCAAACTACAAGTGTTTTTCTCCTCAAAGCATAGCTCAAGATTCATATCCTTAATGAAGTCTGTCCAGATTAAACACCATATAAATCAAATCATTGTGGCAACATTCCCAGAACATATAAAGATTCAGCACAAATCAATTTTGGAAGGATATAAGGTATAACAATGAAAAGCTAAAAAGTAAAAAAATTAATAATAATAAACTGGTTTGAGAACACCTGAAAGAGGGTATTTTAGCTTCTAAAAACCATCATTGTGTCATTAATTGATATTAGGTCTATATAATGCCATCTCCTTTTTTGGTAGGATAACTGCACTGGTAGATCATAGAAATGACATATTTTATATTTTCATTTTAGTAAGATATTCAGTAATACTTCCCATGAAATCGTTATCACAAGGTTGACAAATGTTGACTCATGGCCAACAGTATGGAATAAGGATAACGGAGGCTTCCCCTAGGAAGTTCATGACACAACTTTATACTTCAAAGTAATCAATATCAATATACTTATTACGAATGTTGCTGGGAACACAGAAAATATTCTGATCAAATTTGCAAACAATATAATGCTAGGGCAATAGCTAGTATAAAAAAGAATTACAATTTTTTTTTTAATTTCCAAAACTAGAATTAAAAGCTCAAATTAAGACAAAACAGAATAAAATAAATGTAAAGCTTTACACTTAAATTAAAAAGTATAACACAGATGTGAGCTTAATACCCTCGAGGCATGGCTGTAAAACTACATATAAACGATGCTCCTCTCTTTAAACAATGATCCTAAGTTTATCACAGTTTGTTTAAATAATTTTGCTGAACATCTTTCATGGTGGAAAAACTCAGAAGTCAAAAGTTTGTGGAAGCAGAGATAAGTTTGTTCTAAGAAGGAAAACCTACTCTTTATTTTTGTCTTCCACACCTGAGTCAGGCAAGAATACAGCAAAAGATTATCTTAAACACTAGGTAGAACCAGACAGAATTGGAGAGGATATAAATAATATGCAAGCAGGAGTCTTATGATCAATTACCACAAGTTGATATGGGGTCAGATAAAAACTCCATTCTAAATACAGAAACCGCTCGCGGTGCAAAGCTCTTTAGCTATATCATACATTAAAATTAAATGCTTAAACCAGACTAAAAGCCCTGCTCTACAAATTGAGCAACAAGATGTTTCATTGGCTATAATACTTTGTAGCTGATGAAAGTGTTTTTGTAGACTGTAAGAACACTAAAAATGCTGAGGTAGCAATATTAATTATACAATTCATTGTAAACCACTATGATTATAACTCTGCTAGAATACGCTGTTTAAAAGAAACTTCCTAAAAGCATTTTTTTTTTAAGTTTTCTATAACTTTCAAAAGATTTTGTTTGAGTGTGGTAGGCAAGAAGTGGTATTTTCTTCATTCTGCTTTTATGTATTTTCTAAATTATTTATCATTAGATAATAGCAATAAAACTTATGTCTATTGCTGACTATTGTTATATACTGTATTCATTGTTCTGTTTGCATTATTTCATTTAATTCATGCAAAAATCTCATGAAATAGTTACTTCATTATTCATTTTTATAAATGAGAAAACTGAGATGTGTGAAACTATCTAGATTAATGACTGCACATTCATTATTATTATTATTATTATCATTATCCAGGATTGAGCTCTTGATTCAATATCTGGCAATTTATTTTGAAAGTGCAAATTCTTAATCACCTGCAATATAAAAGGATGCACAGCACAGTCCAGTTTATAAATCATAATGATTATACCATAGCTAATTTACAGCTAATAGTTTAAAGTACCTATGTCCTACATTTTATATGTTGAGATGATTAGACATCACCTATTCCCAAATCATTGATATTATTTTATCAGTTTGGCCTTGGACAAATTTTATAACATCAATGAATCCTAATCCTTTATCTAAAAGTAACACTTAGCATTTACAAATTTTATAATAATTAGAAATAATATACATAAAAGGGCTAGATCAAAACCTATAAGCATCCAGAATTATTATTATTGTTGTTTGTGGGAAACTGTTTTTCCTTACAATTTATAAAAAATTATTTTCTAACAAAAATTCTCTAATTTATTTGTTCTTCTATTATAGGACACAAATGAAAAATATTTCAATAAGTGCTTTCTTCCTTTTGACAAGCACTCATTTTATTGATCCTGATGTGGCCAAAGTTGAACACAGCCCAGTGCCCTATATATGGTCTATGATAAAAGGAACCTTCTCTGGTCTCACCTATCTCACCCCAGATATTATCCTTTTGATGTCATTCTGTTATTCTGGAGTTTAGCTTTTATAACTTGGTTTATATGGCACCATTAGAACAAGTTCACAATGGCTGGTGACAGTTTCATTCTTTATCATGAACGAAGGGATATGCTAGGTTTCCATGGTAGAAGCATTCTGACCTTTTCCAGTGAAGAAGGCCTTGAGTTGTAGACTTCCAAATAGAAGAAAACGTCCAGGGTTATTGTAGGCCTTGACTTCTGGGAAAGCAACAAATTTCTGAGATCTCTTTGCCTTGATTCAACAATTCATTATCTCCCAGAAATAGTAGCTTTTAAAACTGCTAAGAGGCTGCTGTACTCTTTTAGAAAGAAGGAATACTTCCAACCTGGATATGAATGCTTAAACCCTTATATTAAAATCCATAGGCTTAACTTTATTGTCTATATCTGTAATCAATATGAGAATGGAATGCAAATATTTTTATAAAATTAATTTAGAAAAAAACTAAATTTCAGACAAAAACTTGGTC
Source organism: Pteropus alecto (assembly GCF_000325575.1). Classification (NCBI taxonomy): domain Eukaryota; kingdom Metazoa; phylum Chordata; class Mammalia; order Chiroptera; family Pteropodidae; genus Pteropus; species Pteropus alecto. The sequence goes on from NW_006442484.1 coordinate 19,560,405, forward strand.
TTTTATAATAAGCTCTCTAAATGTTTCAAAAAAAAAGTTTTTTCATTCTTTCCTTATACAGTTGGGAAATTATTGAAATGATTATGAAAAATTTGATTGCAATTTATGCTTGATGTAAAAAACCAATCATTTCAAACTTTTAACCAGACTTTGTAGTGTATAAGTGTGTGATAATTTATAGAGATAATTCTATCATCCTAGATTTATTTTATTTGCTTCATTGACATAAAGGATTAATTTAAGAAATTAACTCCAAACATGAAAACAATACAAACCCAGTGTGTTACCAAATATGTCAGAGGCCTGTGTTGACGACAAAAAATGACACTATTCATGAGTATATAGTGGGTAAATAGCTATATCTATTTATAGTTTTCATATCTGAATCTAAATATTGGAGTATCTCTATCAAACTTATACTTGAATGACAGCATTCAACACTATGAGGAACTTGATTTATTAGGCACATCTTCCATGTGTAAACGGCAATTTTACTTAGATCAGTGAGGTGGGAAGAGTAGAGATGAGAGGATACTATGGAGAATGGAATTGAGTCAGATCCATGACAGATGGAATACCAGAGGAGATTTTGACTTACACAACAGGGAAAAGGCTGACTTAACTGAAGTTCTAAGTTTTAAATTTTGTATGAAGCCTGGCTTTACATATTAAGAATCGAAGGGGAAGATTAAAGATAATAATGCCTAGCCTGAGAAATTTGTCACTATTTGAACCAGGATGTCAGTTAGGTGATATTTTTTATTGTCATAAAGGTATGAAATGAAGCTACTGTGTAACACTCACGATCTTGAATTAATAACCCAAAGAAAGCCAAGTGCTGGTAAACTAAAAGACTGGTTTAGCAAGTCAATAGCTAGTGAAGACTTGGTGAGGGAATTATAATAAAGTCACAATTTTTTTTTATTGTTGTTACTAATTTTGAGAAAAAAACAAATATACGTTTAGTCTATTTCTTAGTAGAGATATACACTCTTTTACCTTTTGCCAGAGTGATGTACCAACTCTTCACTGAAGCCCCACATGTATAAAAACTTGGGGAGGTCTTCTCTTTTCCATAACTCCATTGTTCATGTTCATGCCATCTGGAAGATATCCCACCTCTATCTGTTATGATTAGCCTTTATTTCCAGAAAAATGCTTTTGGTTAAAAATAGTTTTCAAATGATATCAGGTATCCCTGCATTTTCAAGTCGCTTACTATCCTCAGGACTAAGCTGGATATTAATTCCCAATCCAGTCTTTTATAGCTTCTTCCCTTTGAAAATCAGTGTAGTAATAAGTAAATGAATGAATGAATGAATGAATAAAAATTTCTCCTCTCTCTTTGCCTCTGGAATCCACTGCTAGTCCTTTTTTCAAGTGCTTCAAGCATCAGCATCAGTATTATTGCATTCACACTTCTAAAGAAGAAAAACAAAGAAAACCTGCCACACTCTCTCAAAGCAACATAAATGTTCTGTTTTGCAATTTAATTATAATAGTTTAAAAAAAGCAATGTATCTGTGAGATAAGTATAATTATATCAGATACATATTTTTTAAATACTGAAAGTTTTAAATTTTGTTATATAATGGTACCCAAACTGAGAATAATTTTATACATTTTGCTTTTTTCATTTATGGAAAATGTAAGAAAATCAATGTTATGAAAGATTCATTAGAAAAACACAACTAGTAAAATATAATGTAAATTGATTTATAGAAATAAAAGTGATTAGGTGATTAGGCAGCATTTTCAAATTATCAGGAAAGAAACTCAATATACTTGTCTTTGAGTTTTTTTCTCTAGATAGTATATTAAAAGGGGGAATGTGGCTATACTTTATAGTTGTTATTTGAACTCTGAGCATTTTAAAATTTTCAGATTTAAAAAAATTTGTCAAAAACAATTGAATAAGAATTTTGAAATATTACAAATGACATTAAGAAATAAGTGCTTATAGACTAATTTTCTTTACTGCGAATTTACCTCTTAAGATCTTTTTGAATCAATGGAATCTTAGAATATGTTGAATACTAAGATAAATGTGCTATGAATGAAAAGTTTAACAACTGCAGAAAGTTATATAGCATATTTCTATGAACTAGAGGTTATGAGTTACTGTTGTGCTAAGTGAAAGGCTGCTTCTTATCCTAATAAACAAACTTAAATCTAACTATATCAAATGAAATATTCCTTGTCTATGTTCTCACTTTATTCCAAAGTATTTTCATTGTCAATTATTCCTTAACAGACTAAGAGAAAAATATATTACTAACTTACTTATTCAAAGTTCATCCCCAAAACAAATACAAATAATTTAAGAAGAGAAAACGGATTTAAATATTTGCTAGCAAGAATCTAAGCAGTGTACTTACATAGCCCTGAAAATTAGAAATGTAATAGTTTTATATTTTAACATCAAGCATTACAAACTTTTTTTTACGTAAAGAGCAATTTCTTGCATGTGATTTAAATTGTTTCAAATTAACTTTTATATTTAAGACACAGTCATCCTTCTTCCAACATTTGCAAGTTTCACAATAAACAGTAATCTTTGCAACTGATTAAAATGGACTTCATAATTAAAAAATATAAATTACAAATTATTACCTTTTCCCAATATACATTAAGCTCAGTAAAAATGAAATGAGCTGGTATTTTATATGTAATAGAGGGATATAATTTGTTTTTATCTTAGCACTAGTCTTTACCTAAGTATATACAAATCAATACTAATTTTATATTTAATGGCATCCATAAATGTCTTTATGTAGGGAGTTTAGTATTTGTGCTGTAGTTATAAATGCATTTTTTAAGTACATGAGAGAATGTTAAAAGGGCAGAAGAGAATGTAAAGGTGTTATTTACATAAATGTAAAGGTCCTTAAAGTGGAGAATCTTTTAAGAAAACTCCAAACATTTGCTTGACTCTGGAGTCCTGGTGTATTAAGGAAGTTTTCCTGTTAAGAATTAGACATCCGAAGGCTGTCTTGAAAGACTCTAAGCACTTGATAATACTGTTCTGGGTACCACTACCCAGATCACCATGTAGCTTGCTTTCCTTCCTCTTTTTCCCTTAGCCTCATTGACTCTTCTGGGTTCTGTTCAGACCAATGGTTCTTAGAGAGAGCTATGAATTAGAATGACCTGAGTAGTTTTTAAAACATTCACTGTCCTGAACACATTCTAAACCAGAAAATAAATCAGAATCGTGTGTGTAGTGGTGGTGTGTGTAGTGGTGGTGTGGTGGTAGGAGCTGGGAGGGTCAGGAATCAGTATTTAAAATATCCTAGATGATTCCAGTGTGTAACCAAGGTTCAAAATCATTACTCAAGACAATCCAGTTTATATTATATTTTATATATATATCCATATCCATATATATCCATATCCATCTATCTATATATATATCCATATCCATCTATATTATATATAATATGTATA
>NW_006442484.1:19563874-19576732 GCF_000325575.1 Pteropus alecto
GTATAATTTGTATTCTCCATAGTCTTTATAACTGGCCTCATTTTCTCAGCTACAACCATGTGTGCCTACCAGTTTTAATCTAAGTATCATCTTGTTCATATGAGGGCACATGTGGATCAAGCCTGACTTACTAGGCCCATAAGAGCATCTGGTTTCTTTTCACTTTAGCTCTTTTCTTTAGACTACTGCAATAGCCTGGTAACTTTCCTCTCTTTTTTTCACTCTTGCTCTACCCAATAACAGTCAGGGCAATGTTTTTAATATAAAAGTAGCATCAAGAAACTTCCTTATCAAAAACTCTCCAATAATTGACCCACTGAATAAAGTTGTCCCTTAGCTGCAATCACTCTCTATAAAACCATTTTATTTTATTTTATTCACAGCACTTATTTCTAAATATTTTTTCTTAATTTGCTTTTTACTTTTTTCAGTGTCAATATAGAATTTATAGAATTTAAGGTAACTTCTCCATCTCATTCACCTTAATCTTATTACACAGCATTATACATGTACATAACAGATACTTTAACTGATAATTTCCCAAAAGAACAACAAATCATTTTGATTTCAAACTTCTCCATGCCAGTACACAGCTATCTAGTTGGAGCCCCTCTGGCATGCTCTGAACTATTGCAGCCATATTTACCTGCTGGTCACCAGAAAAAAAAATAAACATAATTTCTTTGCTTCTCATTCTTATCCACAAGTGCAAAATAAGAAACTGAATTCACAAGCCAAATCCTTACGGCCTTCTCGAGAATCTCATTTTCTAGAAACTCTCCTCAGACTCTTTCATTTTTGACCACTAAGATTTCTTCAGCAATCAATAAAATCCCCAGAGAGATTACTTTCCACTAGCATGGATAACTGAGCTAACAATTCACTATGATCTTTCCAGATGAACAAATTACTTCCTTTAAACAATTTAAAAAAAAATAAGATTTGAAAAAGCATGGATTATTTTAGTCAGGAGACTATAAATTAAGACATAATATTTTAAGGACTAGATTGATAACTGGAAGATTAAAAGATATGTATATCTCTCTCAAAATATCTATTTAGCAATAATAATACCACATTTAGAACAAGGCAGTTTAGAACTCTTCAGACTATCAGCAGCAACCAATACACTGGAATATGAAGTGAATTGGCTTCAGGATATAACCTCCTTCACTTAACTTTTCAAAAATGTCTATGTTTACCTACTTACCAGGATTCCTCTAAAGGTATGGAACTAAACTAGCAATACCTCTTTTTTTTTTTTTTTATGCTAAATAGAACCTCTTTTAACCCAATTGTGGCGACAAAATTAGACTAGGAAAAAAGATTAGACTAGGAAAAAAGATTAGTAACTATAGCATGCAATTACTTGTTTGTATGAAACAGATTGAGATATCTAATTTCCTGTAATTATATCTCTTGAAGGACTTAGATGAAAGAACCACATTTTCCATGCTTATATTAAAAAAAAAAAAAACAAAAAAAACTTGAAACAGATCCATACTCAACCATTAGTGTCCCACTGGGTTTTCTTTTGTCTCCTAGCTATTCCATTGCGTTTTTCTTTGTTTTTGTTTTTGTTTTTTGAGGGGGGAGATTTAAGCAAATAAATCATGAAATAATGTATTTTGATAGATGGTGTGTTAAATATTCTAGGAGTTTGAATTTACAAATTTAGGAATTTCGAAGTCAGAAATTTTATTCGATTTTTTAAAAACCTAATAGATGTTTTCCTCCAAAACGTCTAATTTCTAGGATAAAATGTATGGCTCCTAAAGCAGATTTGGATTTTTTTTCATACATGATATCAACCTCTGTTATTCTTTTATTACAGAAAGAGATAGAGGAGACAGTAGGTTAACTATCCTTTACTTCAAAGTAGTGTAATGTTTGCGCTTAGGTCATTCTTCATACTGGATATTTTAATTTCTTATTCCTGAAAGAGGACTTTCAGAGGAAAATAATTATAATGAAGATTATTCAAAGTGTTTACTTCATACGATTTTAAAATATGACAAAGTAGAACACCATAAATTGCTTAAAAAGGCAAATGCTAAACAGGGAATAGACCGTATAAAAGATGTGTCGCTATCTCCTTAATGTATAAAAGGGTCTTACAAACCAATAATAAAATATAAATATTCTAATTTCAATACTCCAATTGAAAAAGATAAAAATCTTTAGTCAAGAAATATAGATGAATCACATACCTTTGAGGAAAATATTCAGTTTAAACTAATAATCAAGAAATACAAGTTAATACAATTGTATCATCATTTCAAGTATAGTTGCAAAAATATTTTAATATTACTAATTAGTCTTGTCAATGATATAGAGAAAATCTTGTTTATTGCTAGTGGCAGTCACTAGGTAAAATCTTTGTGGAGAGCAACAATTCAGAAATATGTATCAAGAGTCTTAAAAATGTTTATATTCTTCCAATCATAATTTTTGGGGCAGAATTTTATTTAAAAATATTACAAAAAAAGAAAAAAAAGAAAAAGACTCAGAAAGAGAGATCGAATTAATGGTTGCCAGAGAGAAAGTGTGTGGGTAGATGGGTAAAAAGATGAAGAAGAATATAATCTATAACGTTGTGATAAGTTTAAACAGTGACAGATGATTACTATACTTAGTGTGGTAATTGTATTGTAAGGTTTATAAATGTTCAATCACTATACTGTATACCTGAAATTAATGTTATATATTAACTATACTTAACTAAAATAAAAATAATTTATATGCAGCATGAAAAAAAGTAAAGGCATTTGCAAATAAGATGTGAAGAATGATCAATGTAGCAATCATAATGAGAATTTGAACAAATATAAATTCCATATACAAGTAAATGACTAATTCCTATTTTATACATAGAGTAGAATCCATAGAGTTGAATCCAAAATTTAGATTATAAATTTACATATTTATTAGCTCTTTAATAATTTAATAATGCGGGGAATCACACAAGGCTAAATTTAAAAAGCAATGTAAATATAGCATATACTATATGATTAATTTTAAATATATAAAATTGATAGTTATACATGTAAATATGCATAGAAAAAAGACAAAGTAAACATACGAAGAGGTATAATTGTCTGATACTTGACATTTTATTATGATTTATTTTCCATATTACTGATAATCAGAAAAAATAGCTATTAGTCAATAAAATATATTACCTACAAAATCACTATTAGTTGATGATTGTCTCCCTTTTACCTTCTTCTGCATCCCGTTTGCCAAACTGTTTAGGATTATTAAGGTCTCCATAAATGTCAAGTGTTTGAATCAGTATGCAGATATTTGACAATTTAGCTGAATTATCAGTGGTTATTTAAGTATGTTTCTTTTTCCAAACAACCAAGCACTAAGCTCTCCTCAGTACAAGTGTCCTTGAGTTTAATGAGTTCAAACTAAACGATTTGACCAGTACCATGCAAAAAATATGTTGAATTCAACAAGAATTAAGTCCAATTTCCCAAAGGCATTCATTCAGGACTTATTTTCAATTTATATAAATTAGCATGGCAAAATGAGGTAAACAAGGTTACAGGATTAAAAATATTTTTTCTTTTATGAATTATGATTAAATCTTTCCCAATTTACATATATGTTGTATATAACATATACATAATTTATGTAATTATATATGAATATGTGTGTGTATCTATTTATCTAACCATACCTACACACATTTGCAAATACATATATACAGACAATATATGCAAACATTAATTCCTCAGTGTGGACAGGAAAAGAAGCCTATTACTTTTTCCCTTAAGAAGCATTCTGTTTAAATGTTTCTAAATGTTTAATATTTGTGCATTATCTAGCCTCGACTTTATAAATACAAATCTTTAAGGTATAGGTTATGTTAACCTTCACCCTAATTAAGTAATAGATGAAATGCAGCAACAATTACCAGTAGAAATTTTAAGAAAAAGTCCACTTATGTAGATTTTTAAAAAGTATCTTTCCAAAGCTTTTATTATCAATTTAAAATATATATTTTTTAAAAGTCATTGGTGATATAACATTTCACATGGCCTAAAGGATAACTGTTATTCTGAGTATGGCTTCTTTATCCCCAACAACAGCATCACCTGGGAGCTTGTGAGAGCTGCAGAATCTCAGGCCTCATTACTGAGGAACTGAATCAGAATCTGCATTTCACAGGATGCCCAGAGGAATCGAGTACACACTAAATTTTGAGAAATAAATGAGAGGAAGCAATAATAAAATTTAAGAATAAGTACATGACAAGCTTTGGTGCATTTGGTCAAGGGATAATCTTTTTTTTTTTTTTTTACTAATTCTAATTCTGTTTTTCCTCAACAGTTCCTTGTAGCTTACTAGTCATTTTTTTTTTTTTACTTTAGTCTGCAATTTTCCAAGTCTTTGCAAAATTCACTAGAAAGATAATATGTGAATGTAAAATACTTAAATATAAGAATGACAAATTTTGAGGCAGTTTTAACCTTGTTTAGAAGCCAAAAAATGGACAAAACAGGTTATGCAAGGCTGAGTTAGAAACATCCTGGAACAATAGTTGAAGTGTATGCAAATGCCCTTAAGTGTGTCATTAACCTATTAACGTTCCTTGGGAACACTCATCTAGAGACAAGAACACAAATTCTCCTTTTCCTTTTTTCTACCATTATTGTAAGAGTATTAAATTTGTAACAACCCAATGTTTTGTATTCCTTTCAGACTTAAAAAAAAAAAAAAAATTACATACCACTTTTTATAATCTACTTTATCAATTTATGCTTTTACTCTCAATAATCCTTATAATTTTAGGACCACGTGTAATAATCTAGAAATTTGAGAGAATCCTCAAAGCTGAACGTCAAAATGCATTTTTTATTTAACCGAATGTTAAGTTCTCCGTAAGTCCATCAACTTCAATAATTTATCTATCAACAAATTAAATATCTACACACTGAATAACTAAAATACCCAAATATTATTATAAAAAGATGTAATAAAAAGGGACATAAATTTTAAAAAGTACCTTTCAAAGATATCTTGAATTTATAAATTTAACAATGATTTAACAAAGTATATATTTGCTTATCTCTTCATTTATTGATTGCTTGTTATAAGCCAGGTACTTTAGTAGGCACAAGATACATAAAGATTAAAAGAAAACAAAAAGGCCTACATTTGAGAAATGTATAATTTGGTATGGAGATAAATTTGTGTTTCATTTGATGGTTAATGTTTGCTTTTATTTAATTCATTCTTTCTTCTGGTGTGTGAGATGATTTTTTTTTTTTTTTGTCTCTTCTAAAACATTTATAGGAAAGTAGATTAATACCCAGTAGACAATGGATTTTAAATAAGAGTTGAAAAAAAAACAGTCTGTGCTTCAATTTTTGATCTAGAAAATAGAGATTTTTATGAATCAAATGTTCAAAGGTTAGAATTTAAGCCAAATCATAGTAAGGTAAATCACAACAGTTAAATATGTTGATTAAAATGCAAGAAGAAGGCTTTGAAAAGAAATGCAAATATCAGACAAGAAAAAATGGCATCACTCTAAACAATAAAAAAAAAAAAAAACTTCTGAAAAACGTTTGCAACTCTTAATAGAATGAAAAACCTAGAGACCCTTAGTCCAAAACAAGCCAGAATGAAAAAGACTGAGATGAAAAGAAAATAAAAAATAATCTAAAGCGATGATTAAATTAGGAATCTTGCAAGAAAGTTTTAAACTCATTTGCAGAATTAAAATCCTGATGGGAGGGCAAAACTAAAATTGCAAAATAACAAAATAAGGATATAAAAGACAACTTTCAGATACTTCATTACAATGGAGAGGAAAGGAAAAAATTAAGAAACTAGATGACATGAATAATGAGGATAGGAGATCCAAATTGTGGATTAGTATTACTTATAAAATAATTGGACACGTTAAACAAATAGAAGAAAACTACGTGAGCTTAACAAAAAATTATGAAAGAGTAAAACAAAATCACTGAACAAGGAACCACTCTTTGATGCATTATGGGAAGCATTAAAAAGAAAAACAGAAAACGAAACAAAAAAACCCCTCAATATATATGTAGAAAAAATAAAAAAGCAAATCACCAAGGTAGGAAAAAATGAATTGTCTTTTGAAACATTATTGAGACTATAATCAAGTACAATCTTTAGATTTCTGAGGAGATACATCTCAAAAGGACTTTTGAGAAAGCCACATTTTAAGTCAAAAGCAATGAAAAAATATAGTTTAATATTAAAAAAGAAATAAATCTATGTACTTTAGAAAAAAACAAAATAGGAAAAAAACCTACAAAATTAAGAGTTCAGGAATGGGAAAATTCTTAGTATAAACTGGATAGTAATATGCCCTACAAGCACTTGAACACTGAAGTAATTCTAAATATATATTATAAATATAGCTACAAACATTGTATTTTAGAAGATATATAAAATATAAATGTTTTAATATAATTATTTTATTCTCAAATCCTAATTGTTAATAAACACCAGAAGTAGATATAAAAGGAGAAAAAAAATGTTCTAAATTCTTATTTCAAATAGAATAATCTTAAGTTATAACTTTCTTTTGATTGTATCAATGAGAGAGAAATGTAGGTTAAATGTGATTTTGAAAAACAAAGATAACTACTAGCTGAGTTTTAAACAACAGAACACATACTTTTCAAAAAGATATATCCTTATCCATATTAAACTGACAACACTGATAAAAGAAGTAACGTTGAAGCATAGACAAAGGGTCATAGTCCCTTCATATTGCTGAAAGGAAATTTGGGAACATCTATTATTATCTGTAAAATTTGGTTCTATTTGATACAGTAGTTCTACACCTCAGGATTATTGCAAAAAACATCATAAGTTAATGAAAAATGTGATGTTTATCATGAAATTGAAAACAACAGTAATTGGACAGAAAAGCAATGTCCATCTATAAGGTATGGGTGAAATAAATGCCATTGGCTGGAATACTAAGGAGATATAAAAAACAGTGTAAGATAATTAAATGTTCACAAGTCATTAAGTAAAAAAATAAATCTTTATTAGGAGTCATCTCATTTTTGTGAAAAAAGATGTCACAATAAATATTCCTATGCTGTTAATGTTAATATGTTAATGGGGATTATGAATGATCTGTATTTTCTCTGTATTCAAAATATTTCACAAAATTACTTATATTACAGCAAAATTAAAAAAAAAACTATTCAACAAAATGTTATTTTAAAAGAGCATTAGACTATATTTTTAGATGGAGATATTTTTAATTCACTTGCTAAGTAGATCATTTTGATTAAAAAGTTTGGAAGGTCAATATAGAATAAAAATGTATATTTTATTACAGTATACATTTAACGAAAGAAAGCAAAGACATTTTACAAATAGCTTTTGAACCTGTTATTCAGTTTTCAATTTCTGTGGCACCTTGCAACAGAGAATGGGAAATGTAATTATAGAATGTATTCTGATGTCACAAGAATCAAATTTTCTGAGATGTATATTTTTATAATACTCTTTTTCTTCATGTCTAAATTACCTTAATAAGGGTGTTTTCTCTCTGACTGTTGTTCTATTTCATTTTTCTTTTATATTTAATTAACAATAATTTTGTTAACCACTGATTTGGTAAAGCTGACACTAACTGTGGGAGGAAAAAAAATGAGAAAATAAATAGCTTTCAGTGAGCTTCATTCTTACAAGTCTTTCAAATCTCATAAATTGGCAACCACTGAGTTCTGAGTATTTCATTAACTAAAGCCCAGGATGGCAGCAAAAGAAGATAATGCATGATGCTGGGAGTAGTCAAGGGAAAAGAAGGAAATCTCAAACCATTCAGAATGGGGAGAGGAACATACAAGAGATAATCTTCAGTTTTTAGAATTTGACATATGCTATCCATAGTAATGGCTATTAGTTCTCTGTGTGCTTTATTATATTTTGTTAACATGATATTAAAAATAAAACATTATATACATATCTGTATAGACATATCTTTAATATGCAGTAGGCTCTCTTTTATACACAGTGTATAAAATGAGAAAGATGTGTAAGTCTATAGCATTCCTCTAATTTAGAGAGGTAAGAAGGATATCCAATGGGAGAGATTAGGGAGTGATAGTGGTTTCAAACACGTATTGATTATAAGTCTATCAGTTACGTTTGCATGTCTGCATGCCTCTATGAATAAGAAGGATTATTTGTTTTCCTTTAAGCACCATTCTTTAGAGTTAATAAGACATTATAAGGGATAGTATTTTAAAATTAGTAAATGTTGATTAAATTAAAAGGAAACACTCAGGCTAAATGCCCTAGAAAGGGTGAAAATCATATTGGAAGATGGAAGAAAATCAGAGTGAAGATACATAAACAAAAACAAACAAAAATACCTCTCCAAAACAGAAAATTAATACCTCTATCTCAATAAATATAATAATTATCTTTTTTTTGCTTCCTTGTTTGGTTTTTTTATAAAATTACTACATGATGGCAGGGTTGTAGTATGACATACTTTTGTATCCACTGTTGGTGTAAGAAAAACTGTGTTTTCATAATTTTAACCAAGTAATTTCATTTATTTTAATCTATCTAAAGAAATAAGATGTGCAAAACATGTTTATTGCAGCATCATGTATGACATTATTTACATCTAAATATGTAATATTAAGGATAAATAATACATCATTGTAAAAGTGTAAGATGGACTACCTACATTTAGGCAAAATGATTTCAATTATTAAAAAAGAAGTGAATATATTTGAAAATCCTGGAGGAACACAGAGTAATATATCCACAATGATTAATTTGTTTCTGTGTAGATTTTCCAGAATTTCTAAAACCTTTTATCTAGTACATATTTGTTTGATAATAAAAAAAAAAAGTTCTTAAGTTAGTGTCATGAACTGAGTGGTGTCCCCCACAAAATTCATGTTAAAGCCCTAACTCCCAAAAAGGCTATAGAGATATGGCCTTTAAGGTGGTAATTAAGGTTAAAAGTTATCATAAGGGTGGGACCCTAATGCAATTGTACTGGTGTCCTTATAATAAGGGGAAGAGACATCATACTCCACATTCTTTGTGTGCACACAGAAAAGGCCAAGTGAGAACATAGCAGGAAGGCAGATGTGAGGACATAACAAGATGACAGCCTATGCAAGCCAGGAAAAGAGGACCAGAAACACCAACCTTGCTACCACCTTGATTATGAACTTTCAGCCTCCAAAATTGTGGGAAAATAAGTTTCTATTGTTTAAGCCACCTAGTAGGTGGTATTTTGTTATGGAAGCTTGAGGAGACTAATATAATTAATTTAACCAAAATTTATAAACCAATGTTTATAACTATGTATAAACATTGGAATTGTTACATAATCTGCTTAAGCAGAAAAAAAAAATCCACACAAAATAGTGGGCATATTTATCACACAACCTAATAAGGTCAACAATATAACTAGATAGTAGAAAATTATTACTATATCAGATCGGTTTTCTACACTGTTTTTAAATATGGTTTATATTTTATCAGTGATATTATTTTTAAAAATTGGTGCCCAGGGATAGCTAATACTATTGACACTAGCTGTAAGCTATCCTAATCCTGTTAGATGATAAATGGGTTCCCTGGGAAAGCTCTTTAGCAATGACAGATGTGAATCCTGCCTGAGAGAACAAGGCCGATTCTCTTATAAACCCATTTATACCAGAAACTAGAAAGGACTTCCTAGGTAGGTAGTTCCCCACAGGTGGAAAAAAAATAATTTAGTATAACCTCTGATAAATTAAGATTAGAAATTCATGTAATTAATAAACAACCTGACAAGCACAGGACATATTTAAACATTTTAAAAGTAAATCATCCAAGTTTAAAATTATAGTAGAGCGAAGAGCAGGATTATAATCTTATGAATATCTCATATTATTTTCCTTTATTAATTATTATTACTTTAGTCAAACGCGTTTTCACTTATAAATAGCTAGTTTAAATTTTAATTTATAATTGTCTCAGACTTTCTCTGTTGACCTTATACACGCTTAATCAAGGCCAGCTTGCTCAATATTGGCTTCCAAAACACTTGAAACCTGCTAGCAGCAGGTGGGAGTATTACAAATAGAGACCAGATATATAGACAATGTTATATTGTTTAGCCAAAAACAAACAAGGAAATGCTACCATTTTCAACATGAATAGACCTCAAAGGCATTATGCTAAATGAAATAAATCAGACAGTAAAAGACAAAATTGTATGATCTCACTTATATGTGGAATCTAAAACAAAACGAATCCCCCAAAAACCACCAACCTCATAGAAAAAGAAATCAAATTTGTGGTTACCAGAGATGGGATATAGGGGGAGGGGGATCTGGAGGAAGGTGGTTAAAAGATACAAACTTCCAGTTATAAGATAAATAGGTACTACAGATATAATATACAAGCTAATGACTACAGTTAGCACTACTATATGATATATAGAAAAGTTAAGAGAGTAAATCCCATGAGTTCTCATTACAAGAAAATTTTTTTTTTCCTTTTCTTTTTATTGTATCTATGTGAAATGATGAATATTAACTAAACCTATTGTGGTGACCATTGCACAATATATGTAAATCAAATCATCATGATGTATACCTTAAACTTACACAGTGATTTATATCAATTATTTTTCACCAAAACTACAAAAAGAATTTAAAAATAGGGACCAGGTAAAATTAAAAGTGATGTCTAAAAAAATCTCAAAAAACATAAGTTCTTGGAACTATTTAGAAGTGAAATATAGAGTGATAAATTCAGGTTTTTGGTAGAGTTGCCATTTCCTTCAGAAATAAATGATTACTCACATGAAAAAGTTTCTGGCACCATCCAAGCCGTTCATTTCCAAAAGGAGAAAAATCCACTTGTGGCAGGGCGTTTTCTTCAAGTAAAATTCAAAACAGGTGATTATTTTCTTTCTTATTTCAGTGACTCTCAAAGTGTGGTTTTTAGGCCAGCAGCAGCAGCAGCATATCCTAGGAACTTATAACAAAAGCAAATTTTCTGACCCTACTCCTGACTTAAGAATTAGAAACTCTGGGGTTGAGGCCCAGCATTCTGTGTTTTAACAAGCCCTCCAGATGATTCTAATGCATGCTCAAGTTTGAGAAGCACTGCCTTAATTGAATTTTCAGGGAACCAAATTTTATTGTAAAGAAGATGAAAATAATCACCTTATTTCTCTCTTTTTTTCTCTCTCTCTCTTCATTTCTATACCACTACCTTAGTTACTTATGGATTTCTTCCCTAGGCTTATAAGAAAAAAAATAATAATAATAAATAAAGCACGAATAATTAGCTAGAGCTATTTTTCACCAAAGATAATCAAAAACGGATAGAAAGGAATGCCAAGAAAAAAAAAAAGGAAATATCAGAGAAGCGTAGATTTTTCAGGTATCTTAAACTTAGGTTATCTTGAAGACAGATTTAATAAAAAAGCTCAGAATAATCACAAACTTTGGTGAACTTGATTATATGTGTATGTTCTGATAAATACAAAAGACTGTCTTCTTTGTATTGTGGGTTATGTGAAATCTCTCATGATTCTCTGGTCACAGACAAAGCCTCTCTGTAACAGATGATACCTTTAAATGTGTACAGGTGCATTTTCAAGGATAGTACTATATTGCAGCTAATGTTCTCAGACCGAAAGTCATCTGAAGTGGTTAGCTCAGAAGACTCTAAGCAGAAAGCAGGAACTAGCTTTCTAAAGGACTTCATTTAAAACTCATCTTCCAAGTAAGAATGATGGCAGTCTTTCAGTTTCTTCTCAAGAGTCCTTAAGAACAGGGATGCTTCTCTCCTTCAAACATAGGAGAGAAGCAAATCAAAATGAATGCACAATAGGACAGAGACAAGTGCTTTTACAAAGACCCACTTTGATGCTTACAAGGGGCTTCAATCATGGAACCAAAAATCCTTTGGCTCTGTGTGAATATCTTTCCCCTCTTTCCTTCTCTCTCTCTCCTCTCTCTTTCTCTCCTTTTCTTTAATACAAAGAAGGTCATTATTCCTCTCTTACTATTTTTTAAACCCCATGGCAACTACCATGACAACAGGAAGCCTTATAGCCTTGTACATATACTATGTTTGATCCTCCTTTCCAGTTAGTTGAACCTGAGAGAGAGTATAGGAAAGAAAACAAACCCCTTGAATACAGTTTGATAAATTATTAACCTTTTTACACAAGACTTACAGAAAAAGAGAAAACAGAACAATTTTTATTATTCTGAGTTGGACTTTACCTAAGGGAAAATAATGGATAGAAATTCCACTAGAGATAAGCTACAGATATAATAAAGTTTCGAGTCAAAAAGACTTTAAAGAACAATGAATGGCATGTGCACATACATATAAACAGCAAACAGAAACCTGCCAACATTTGGCTCTGGGGGAGAAATGACCTCAAAAGTCTAGGAATGCATGCCTTTAGTCTCTAAGGTCTGGCTAGACTGTGAGGGAAAGCTAGACAAGCTAAGTTTAATGAGCTATAATATTAAGCAAAGTTGCATAAGTCACTATTTTTATTTTAAGACAGAGCTTGCATAAGCACTTTCATTCAAAAAACTTGTGAATTTTGTCTGCAACCACTTCTAAACCAAGCAGGAGAAGGAAGTTGAATTTAATTGCTGAAGTTATTGGGTAGGCTCAGATAAAATGGTCTATACTCCTAAAACCTCTGCAAGTAATTTCACATTTTTCTCTTCTCTTAAGCCTTATACATATTTGTCAGATTTGATGAATAGACTGTTCATTTTCTTGCCCTCAGGGGTTGCTGTACTTTCTGTCCTGCCCTTAATTTTATAGCTTTATTCTATTACTCACTCTTTC
>NW_006442484.1:19576826-19601156 GCF_000325575.1 Pteropus alecto
TCCCCTAGGTCTAAATATAAAGTAAATGGTTGAAGTACAAGATTTTGAGAGCAGTCTTTTTGAATGAGTTTGAGTTCAATGAATGGACAGGCAAATCTGACATTAAACCTATGGCCTATGAAGAAAACATAGCTTTTCATATTTTCTCTGATTTAAGTTCACTCTGCAGGGGCAAGAAAATTAAACAGGAATTCCACTCTCTGGGTGAAACATGCCCCATTTTTCTTTTCCATAGTAATTTCCATTGAATCAAAAGAAGCTAATTTGTTAAACTTTTGTTGGGCCTAAATTGGCACATTTTCTGAAATCTTTTGCATAGTTGATTATTCTGTTCATAAAATCAGAGAAGACAATAATCCACCAGCCAATAAACAGTGTAAGAGAAGAATTTTGGGATACTATAACTTTTTTATCTCCTTGACATGCTTATCCCAGTGTACAACAAATTGGCATGTATTTTCTTCGAGAGGTAACACAGGGTATAAAGTCAACAGTGAAGCCGGTTGTAAATAACCCAATAAATGTCATATTAAATATCCTCAGGGTATAAGGAGCCTCAAAATAAGAGTGTGTGTGTTGTGTCAATCACGTTTTAGAAGTTTCTATGTATTAAGAAGTCATTAGACAGTCTTTGTATGCACTTTAGTTTTCAATGGTGTGTCATGTCGGTCTGTGTTATTGTTGTTTTGTTTTAGAGAAATTAATCCTTAGCATTTATACTTGAATCTAAATGGGGGAGATTTTCCAGGCTGATCTCCTCATGCTTGAGTTCTCTTTTCCTTATTTTCCAATAAAGTATCTCTTTATCCCTCATCTAACTAACACATGCAACTTAGAATTTCATTTTATTTTTCACTAAAGGTGGCATTTTAAATATAAACTTTAAAGAGAATTTCTCTTCTGTATTTCTTTAATTCAGATTAGGGTATATTTTAATTAAGCAATATCCCAGCTGTTCAGAAATAAGGAGAAAATGAATTATTGCTCTTTATTTAAAGAATGACCACCATTTTGCTGCCATTAGAAACTATTCATGGTTAATCATGACAGTGTTCCATCAGTTGTCATTGTCTACCAAAAAAAAAAACAATCAATGTGAACTCATATACTTTATAGGGCAACGCTTCTTCCATAATATTTTAATTGAACTGAAAATTTACCAAGATTTCTATTCATTTGACTAAATTATAATTGTACTAAAAATGACCAGGATTATAGTACTTGTCATTGTACCATTATAGTAAAGGATAGATGTAGATAGATAATATTATACACCATATAATTAATTTACTTCCCAAATCCTAAGAGCTATTAACTATACCTATTTTACAGGTGAAAAAACAATGAGAGATTTTACAGATGACAGATTACAACCATATATAATTCAGGGTCACTTAGGTAAAGATGAGATTCAAAACCCAGAGAGTCTTATTCCACAGCCCACATTTTACTCACTTTGTTTTTCTTAGCTAATTCATATTTCACGTGATAGAAGTTAGACTGGCATGGAATATAGACTAAGCCATTGGTCATTTAAACTTTGAGTTAAAAGACAACAGAGGGATATCTGCCTGTTCCACTGCACAGATCATCTCTGAACTACTTTTAATGTTAACCATGAACAGCACTGCTATTTCTCAAAGTTAAGATGGTGTCTTTCAAAGCCCTCTGTGAAAATTGGTATATGTTTTCTTTGAGGGGTAACGCAGGAATAAAGTCAACAGAGATTTGCTTCTGAGATTCTGTAATTCTTACCATGCAGACAGCAATGCCTTAAAGAAATGGTACATACAAAGTGTTAGTTTAGATCAGAGGAGAAAGGCAGATGTGTAACTTGGCACATTAACACTGGAAATCAGACCTCATGTGGTAAACAATAGTAGGTGGCTTTGGATAGTTAGGACAATGAAACTCTGGATTGACTGAAGTTAGAAATGGTGCTGGGAGAACAGTGAAGATCACTGTCACCTTTTACACTCAATCCTGGTAACAGTGATAATACTAACCAACCTAGGGAGTTAAAGTAGACATTTTTTCATAGCTCTGTAATCAGTATTTCTTCCCACCTTTCAAACGAAGTCACATTTTGCATGTGCTGTGACACTTGAGTCTCACTATGTCTTAAAGTTGGTCCATCTTAAAGAGGGTTGTTGAGGAAGAAACTGTTAGAGCAAGATGGAGCATTGAAAATTCTCTAGTCCTATTCTTTAATGGCCAGAGAAACTAATGTCAATAAAAGCAAAGTGATGACTTCCAAGTCACTCAGAGACTTATTGGCAAAATGCTGGATACAAATTCAGTTTTTCTCTATTGAAGACCACTTGCAGACAAAGAGGTAGCATGACATATTAAAGTATGAAATGAGAATCAACAGGAAATAAAGGCAATTCAGTCTTTACATAGTAAACTAAGTCAGTTGATGTCTTTAGGCTTGGTTCTGACTTTCCCCTTTCCTCAATTTCAAAGTGTTGTTTTACTTTCAGAAAAAGTAGTTTTGTTTTTTTTTTTAAAATTTTCCTCCTGCAATAGCTGTGTGCATATATACATATGTTCCTTTTTGTAATTCTTCTATGCATTCTCTATACACCTCTCTTATTCAATTTCACCAAAACGATGGATCTTATACTAACTTTGAATCCTCACTTCTCAAAATTTGTGACCTAATTATGCATAAGCATCACTATTCTCAGTTTTTCAATGGTCAAATCAAAGAAAATTGGACACTATTACATTACTTCAAAGCTGAGACTTGAGAAATATTTCTTAGATCTGCAAATGGCATGCTCCCCCTGAGTATTTAATAATTGTGAACTAATTTTAATACATTCAAAGTCAGAGCCTAAGCCATTTCACTAGAACTTAGACTGCTGTCTATAAACTCAGCATCATAACTGACCACCACAGCTATAATTAGAGAGAAGTATTCTTTTTTATTGCCAAAAAATACATTTTGTCTTTCTCTGAACATTTTTTCTTTCAAAATGGATTTGAAAGCTTTTAATCTTATGCTATTATTTTAAGAAGCATCCCTCTCCCACAGCCTCTTAAAAATGAATTCAAAGCCCAGCAGAAAGTGTGTTTAGATGCCATGAGTGGATGGAGGAGGTCAGTAAAGAAGATTGAACTTGGGATCCCTATCGATATGTATTCAAGTGTGAAAATGAGTTGCCTGTTAATAAGGTAGACACTTTATTTTAATGTTTTTCAGTCTTCACAGATTATAATTGCAAAAATAGCCCTTAACTTGTCCAGTTGGTTAACAGCTAAGAGGAAAATAACCTGTAGGTCATTCTTGCTTAATTATAAACAGAATAAAATACTGAGTGATGGATTGAGCCATTGTACTGATTTCTAGTATTATATTATTATCCTAGAACACTTTGTTAAAAATAACAGAACATTATCCCCTCAAAAGCCCATATATACTCATATTTCTTTTAATTATTTGTTTTTACCAGTTATAACTAGATTTTCTAACAGTTACTGGGGGAATTAATGGCTTTTGGTGCAAAGAAGTAACTCCTCCCAGCTGGTCATTAATCCTTAAAAACTTTTAATGTATTCATTAATACTACTTAATTAGCCAGCAAACCAGTTGAACACAGTGCAAAACAAGTGTCCACTAACTTGTCTTAACTTCCCCAACGTGTCGAGGCCTTATTGGGAAAAGATGATGTTTGTAAAATTTTATATGAACATAATTGATTTTTACATTTGTTTGATCCTCCCAAGTCAGTTGTTTTGTTAATATATTAACAGTTTCTCCAATGAGGATTCTAATCATGCATGAAACACTTATTCTTAAGTATAAGGAAAGTCTAACCAAGTTAGAAAATGAACTAAAAAACAAAACAAAAAATCCTGCATTGATAACTACATCAGAAGCCATCTGGAAATATAAACATTGTTTGGAAGAAAGTAGCATATTGTTAGGACTTTTTTCTAAGACAATGATTTTATTCTCTGTTGATATGAAATGTGGGTTTGTGTCGTTCCCCAAATCCACACACCAAAGCCTTAA
Source organism: Pteropus alecto (assembly GCF_000325575.1). NCBI lineage: Eukaryota > Metazoa > Chordata > Mammalia > Chiroptera > Pteropodidae > Pteropus > Pteropus alecto. The sequence continues at coordinate 19,580,848 of NW_006442484.1, forward strand.
TCCCAAGTGTGATGTATTAGAAGATGGGCCTTTAGGAGTAAGTAGGTCACTAGAATAAAGCCCTTATAAGAAGAAAGATAGGAGAGATGCTCTCTCTCTCCCCCCCATATGAGGATACAATGAGAAAATGGCCTTCTACACATCAGAAATCAGACTCTCACTAGACGCTGAATCTGCCATCACCCTGATTTTGAACTTCTCAGCTTCTAAGACTGTGAGAAATAAAATTTTGTTGTTTAAGCCACCCAGTCTATGGTAATTTGTTATAGCAGCCTGAACTGAGACACCTGTTAATCTTCATTTATTGATAATTCATCCACTAAGAGTAACATACATTCACAAATTTGTGTCTAAAGATGGATGTTTCTATTTTGTACAAGAATAAATATTTAATAAATTATGGTATCCTCTAAGTGGTTCTCTGATCCATAGCATTAGCATCACCTGGAATTTGTTGAAAATGCAAATTCTCAAGCTCTCCCCCAAACCAACAAATTAGAAACTCTAGCTAGAGTTCTGCATTAGTGTTCACACAAGATGCCCAATTAAATATAATACATGCTAAAGTTTGAGAATCACTATTCTAGAGGTTTCACTGTCCTTTCAATTTGACTATATAGTTCATAGAAGCAACTCATTATTAATATAATGTTAGAATGATCACCTGTGTTTCTCAGTCTGGGCGATGCCTAGCCTTGGTGTACACAGAAGAGGAGTAAAGTACCTAGGGAGATTTTGTTGTTGTTTTCTGACTCAGATTAGCCTTCTAGACCCTCTGAGCATATTCACTCACTCTTTTTTTGCCCCTAGATGTTCTTAAGCGAGAAAGTTTAAGGTCTTTCAGTTTTCCTATCTGTTAGGGCTGACCTTACTAACTTAAGGGACCTCACAGATCTCCAGTCTCAACATATTACCATAACTATTCCTATGCCAAAAGATGTCTTTCGGTGTAAAGGACTTAAAAAGCAACTATTGAAATACAAATGCTAAATTAGGTGGTGGTAATATTTTAAACCAGAGTAAATTAGGAAATAAGCTTTTTTTTTTCTTTTTTTTCCCCAAATGAATTGTTATTTAAGTTAAAATTCGAAATACTCTAGTTGTTGTGAGGTAAGATTATTTCTTCTTTCATTAATTGTACTTCATGTTATGATACTATGGGGATAGTGTAATTTAGGGTTGATTTTATTTTATTTTAGAATGTCATAATTTGATACAGATAAAAATGGACACTCCTTTATCTGTGCCACCATTTTTTGGTTTGTTTTTTGTTTGTTTGTTTGTTTTTAGTTTACTCATCTATCAAATCCAAAATTTGGGAAAATTCTTTCAACATTTATTGTTCTACATTTACCTAGTCAATCAATAGGCAGTCAATCTCAGAATCAGATGCTACAGGAACAGAATCAAGGTCAAGTGTGTTTTGCTGGAAGAAAAGTCATTGAATTAATATAGGTTTACTGTACCCCAAATGAGGAAGACTATTATCACAATGTAGGAAAAGATTAGAGGATAAGGTGACTACATAAGGACATTTGTGGAATGAGAAAGCATAACCCAAACTGGTGGAACCTCAAGACCAGGAATCTCTTTTAGGTTTCCTGACATTGTACTTAGGCTTTGTCTCTGCTAACTCCCCAAAATATTGTTTGCTCAGATTTTCTGCCAGAGAGTGTTTAATTAATTGCAAGCTTTTAAAGCTTTGTTTTGGAATGAAGTCTTGGGGGAAAAAAAAAAAAACTATATCTACAAGGGAAAAAACATTTTTCAGTGTGCATGAAATACAAAGGCAAGATGATGGGTTATGAGTGTGCACTCAAGTAGAAACAGAAAATATTGAAAAACAACATAAAGCAAGCAGAAGTACCTTAAGCTTTGCTGTTTCAAATCAAAAGAGAGAAGTAACAACCCAGGTATCACTTATTATGTCCAGAACTCTAAGCCTTTTGCTAGTCTCAGAAATGTGTTGAAAGACCCCGTAGTAAAACAATATTAAAACAAGATTATGATCGGCAACATTATTTCAGTTTTAGCATATGCCTCTTGTTCCATGAATTTACAGCACTCCCACCACATTTGGCTGACATGGTAATTAAAATCATATGTTTAAAGCCTAATAAGAATCTTTGTTCATGAGTATAAAAGAACTACTTAAAAAGATAACTGGCATAGTAAAACACAGATTTTTCTTCAAGAGAACTGGAAAGTATCTATCTTTTTACAATGTGGAACTCTGGGAAAATCCAATCCCTTCAAATGCTACCTTAATTAAAATATTTTGACATCAATTCACACAATCTCTGTCACCAGATGGTGACCCTTTATAAACCTTACGTAGAAAATGTTCTTGATACTACAGGAATAATCTTCCCAGGAAAATCCAGGGAAAAGATTTGACTCTCACTGCCACGTTGACTTACCTTTCTCTTTAGCCAAGGTGGCTCAGGTTCATTCAAAAATCTCTCAGTGGAGGGGAATCTAACCTTCCCTACTCATGCTATACACCCTTAGTCCATATGTTTCTTCTCAATCCCTCCATACTATTAAAATACACATGATTCTAATGGAATAAAAATTTGTTCAGGAAGGAACCACAGTTTGGTTTATGCTAGTTTTATATCACCCTACGAATAATCTTAATGTTTATGTGCTGTTGAAAACCATATGACATGTAGGCGTCATTCTCCATCACTCCTGTAGGGGAAAAATGTAAAATGTATTTCAATAAACTAAAAAAGATCACTGCATATTCTACTTAGCATTACTTGTGGGTTATCTCAACCTTTGTTGTCTTTTATTTTCTATTTCACAGCTCTGTAAATTTTAGAAAATTAATAATGCGACTGATTCTTGTTCATATATATTTAAATTAGTTGTGTGGAATGCAACTGATTTTTGCCCTGTAGATAAACCTATTTTGCATATATTTGTAAATTCAAGTCACTGGTCTTTATGTAACTATAAACATGTGGTTCTTTTGAGTTTACCTTGAGCTAGTTTTAACATCTCACTCTTTCTTTAATTCACTAATGAGGTAAATAAAATCTTTGACATATGTTCTTTGATTATCATAGGAGGGTTATGACTATACCTTTTAAAAAAATCTTTAACACTCCTTTTTACTAAATGTCAGTTAACAAAGAAATCAAAGTCTCCCATCAGCATTTTTTATAGAAATAAACAAAAAAATCATCAGATTTGTATGGAAGCACAAAAGACCCTGAATCGCCAAAGCCATCTGAGATAAAAGAACAAGGCTGGAGGCATCCCTATGCCTGACTTCAAATTATACTACAAAGTGACAATAATCAAAATGGCATGGTATTGGCAGAAAAACAGACACACAGACCAGTTGAACAGAATCGAGAGTCCAGAAGTAAACCCATGTTTATATGGGCAAATAATTTTTGATAAAAGAGCCAAAAACATACAGTGGAGAAAGGAAAGCCTCTTCAATAAATGATGCTGGGAAAACTACAAAGTCACCTGCAAAAGAATGAAACTAGACTGTTGTCTATCACCACACACCAAAATTAAATCAAAATGGAATAAGGACCTGAATATAAGACCTGAAACAATACATTGCATAGAAGAAAACATAGGAACTAAACTCAGAGACCTTAAACTTAAAGAGGATTTTATGAATTTGACCTCAAAGGCAAGTGAAGTAAAAGCTAAAATAAATGAATGGTACTACATCAAACTAAAAAGCTTCTTCACAGCAAAAGAAATCATCAACAAGGTAAAGAGACAACCATGCGAATGAGAAAATATATTTGCAAGCAACGCCTCCGATAAGGGCCTAATATTCAAAATATACAAGGAACTCAAATGACTCAATAACAAAGAAACATATGATCCAATCAAAAAATGGGCAGAGGACCTGAACAGACAATTTTCCATAGGGGACATACAAATGGCCAACAAATATTTGAAAAGATGCTCAACATCACTAGCTATTAGGGAAATGCAAATCAAAACCACAATGAGATACCACCTCACACCTATTAGAATAGCTATAATCAACAGGACAAGTAATAACAAATGTTGGCGAGGGTGCAGAGAAAAAGGAACCCTCATATACTACTGGTGAGACTGCAAATTAGTACAGCCACTATGGAAAAAGGTACGAAGGTTCCTCAAAAAACTAAGAATTAATCTATCATATGATCCAGCAATCCCTCTACTGGGTATTTATCCCATAGACTTCATCCAAATTCTACGAAAATTAACTCTAACATTATGTAAAGCATTTTGGCAAGAGCCAGTCCACATAGCCTTGCTAATTGAAGCAGACCTTAGAGTTCAGACCATGTAGCACTTCATGTCATGCAGAATTTTATTGGTCTTATTTTGTGTATGCTCATTCCATGACCCAAGATAGGCTATATGTTCCTTAAGAGCAGAGGAAATATCTTTTTGTAACCTGTACAACAAACAGTAAATTATCAACAACAAATAGTAAATTATCAATAATACTTGATTGATTAGTACTATCAGTGTTAACATAGTAATGATGGCTTCATAAAAATGAACATATTTGCACTTTGGGAATCAGAAAGACCAGGTTTTGAATCTTGACTGGCACTTACTAGCTCTGTGACTTAAGTAAATCACATAATCTCTTTAAGTGGCACCTATTTTAGAAGAGTGCTAGGAAGATTAAATAAGATGCTGTACATGAAGTTCCTGATAAAATAAGATGTTATATATAAAGTACCTGCAGAAGAGTAGGACCTAATTATTTATAACTAATAACAGATTATACCAGCTTCTATTTACTGGCTGTTTACTATGTGCCAGATATCATCAATATTATTATGTATCATATTTTTATTATCATCATTGTCATTTTTTAAGGTGCTGTGAAGAATCTGTTTCTGTCATAGGTTATTCTCCATAGTAATTGTTATCACAAAACCATGAATGAAATTCAAAACATCCAGAACAGTTTAACTGGAGCGATTAGTAGAGTGGAGGAGGGGTTAGGACTGCTATACAAGAACGGACTAAAAGGACTAAAAACTAACCAAAAAAAACTTTGAAGTAGCAGAGGCTAAAAGAGGACATAATTGACATTTTTGCAATCATAGATGGTACAGATGTGGTGAACATACATTTGTTAATTAAATCCTGAGCTACTAGGATGAGGGGTCCTTTTGACATGTAGACAAGGTAATTTAAAAATGAATTTTAAAAATATAACTTTAAACAGTAGATAGAGAAGCTACTAAATATATTATGCCAAGATATCGTGAGGTAGGAAATAAGAGTAGAACAACAACAACAACAGAAAAGAGTTTGGTCAGATTTACAAAAGGCGTAGCATGAAGTGACTTTCAAAACAGGCAAGGATGAGTTCAGAAAGATAACTAGAGCCTTCCATAATTTCACTGGGCTATTATTATAACAAACTGTTTGACTACTGAGGCTAAAGAATTGATATCCAAAATATGGAAGTTACTCTTATGACTTAATTGTTTTCTTAAAATAAATATTCAAAAATGCCAGTGAACAAAATTTCAATCTATTAATAGAACATACATGAAAATTAAATATATGCAAATTTATGGATTCTATTCATATAGATATTGCATAATGAATTCGACTGAATAGTTATTATATGAAATGATAAGTAAGCTAAATACAAAGTAGTTGTGGTAAGAGAAATGGGATCATTTCAGAAAACCAAAGAGCACTGGAAGAGTTGGGAACTATCATGTTTCCATTCTGCATTTAAGTTTGCTGTTCGTTTTGTTCTGTTTTATTTTTAGTTTATGTAATTAATTATCATTCAAAACAGTTCCAGCTTCAGTAACTTTGTTGTAATCGATACGTTATTTGAACAAGAATAGGTGATTAGAATGTATGATTCGATTCACTCGTATTTATTTTCCATACATGATATTAAAGGAGCATTAATTTTGGCTTTATGAAAAGAGTTTGTGATCTGGGCATGTTTATACAGTCTCAGAGACTTTGGAAATTCTATGGGATCCCAAAGAGTTTTGTAAGTACCTGACATGCTTCCAAAATCTTAGCTTTCTAATATAGTCCTATCTATAGTCAACTGTCCAGCTTCTGGATGCAGTATATCTGCTCGTCTCACTCCACTGCCTGCAGCTCAGAGATAGGCAGAAAGCAGTTGAACTGACGGGAGTAGTGCTTCACAAGCATAGTGGAAACCAGCTGTATTTATTCAGGTCTTTGTGGTTAGTCACAGTCATTTTCTATCTTAGAACACCAAAGCGCTGACTGCATTTTCCACCAGCGTGTGTGTAATATGTCTCAAAACAAATTTATGGTATGACCATGAACTACAAAATGTAATGGGGCAGAAAATGCAGACGCACATTATTTTGCCTCCTACACAATTGGAATTTCTTCTTTGCTCTAGCAGCCTTTGAGACTAGGAATGACAGTCATTTTTTGTTGTTGTTCCTTCTTTACTTCTGCAGCATAGAAAAACATACAGAGAGATACAGGGGCTATATTTAGATCAACAACCACATCATCATTTATAGGAAGGAATGCTTTTACTGTTTAATGTTTTGGAAGTAAATTATTAAGCACAAGTCCCACAATGTACAGATTCACTAAGGTTGGCTACCAGTGGGTGGACAGGTAGGGAAAAGATTCCATGGCCTTTACCTTTTATTGTACCTCAGTCTTATAGAATCTCGGAGCTCTGGTTGCTATTGGACCACTTGTATTTTCTCATTTATTCTGAGAAATAAACCTGTGCTGTGGAAATTACTCACGCTTTACTAAAGAGAAAATTGAAATGTAGAGAGGTTACAGAACATGCTCAAGGCCAAATCACTTAACCTAGATTTGTATCTACATGGATTAATTCCTTAACCTCCTGGATTCTCATATGTCAAACAAACTGATTAGATTACTTCATTTCTCTGAATCCAGATTCTAAAATTCCATGATTCCATAAAATGCTTTTCTAGGGTGTTAATCTCTTAGCCAGAGCTAGTTTTCCTGTATTATTGCTTCAAATCGGCTATATTCAAATTACTCCTCTTCAAAAAAAAGACTTTTAAAAAAGATATACTGGTCATCTAGCAGAAAATATCCAAATGTGATGTTATTACATAGATAGATGATTGATAGATCGACTGATCAATAAATAGATGATAGATAGATAAAAAAAAAAAAAACATTGCTAAGAGACTTACTTAAAATAGAGTGAGGAGGCTATTAGGAAAATGCAGCTTATGCACATTTTGTGCCTCAGTTCTCAGAGCTGCTGTTAAATTGTTAACCTGCTGCTACACTCAGCTCTTGGCTGAGTCATAAACATCCTGGAACAACAACTACTGTATGGATACATATGGACTTTACCTCCTCCTTGTAGTTTTTACCTCCCTTTTTTACATATTGGAACTAACTTAATCCCTAATCCAGCCAGCAATCTTTCATTTCCATGAAAGAATGACATTTTGTGGATTTGGCCTTTATAACATCTGCCTTTCTTTTTTCTGGAGCTCAGTTTGGGTTGCTATCTGAATCTGTGTCTCTCAGATTGTAATTTTGTTCTTCTAATAAATGCCTGAACTTCTCCTTTGGTTAACAATGTACATATACATGTACATGTAGGTATATGTATAGATATATATACATAATAAAAATCTTTAAAACATTTAAAAACACCTGTCACCATGTTACATGACATCAGTTGGCTGTCTTAATCCATCATCCTATTTAATCCTAGAGGAAGTCTAGTGTGGTATGTATTGTTTCCATTTAAAAAATGAGGAAACTGTACCTCAAGGAGGCTGAATAACTTGATTAAGTTATAGTATGTAAGCTATATAGACAGTATGTAAAGATTTTTGTGTTTAAATCCAGACATTTCCGGTTCCGAAGATCCTCGCTGTTTTTACTATGCCTCATTATCACTACTTGTTACAGTCATTTTACCGACTTGATCATTTTATACTAACTTCCTGTTATGCCTCTTCTGGAATTTTCTTTTCCTAACTCACTGTCTTTGATGATGCTTCACAATATCTCCTAACTCACTTTTCCTAACTCACTGTCTTTGATGATGCTTCACAATATCTCCAGAAAATGAAGAATAAGAATCTAGAATTCTAGTCTCCCTCCCCAATATTGAGTAGTTTGTATATAAATAAAAGAACACATAGATCTACAAATGCAGTGTGATGAAGGCATGTTTGTAAATTGTATAAATACTAACAGACATCTAGAAACAATGTAGAAAAATATAAGAAGGAACTTTCTAACTCACCTAAAAGATGTCTGTTACAGGAAACATAAAACAAAAGGTTAGAGACTCACTTTCAGACATGCTAAAAAGCGGTAGCTTTCAATCATTTTCTTAGCAGTATAAACTTTTAAAAACAAAATTTCACGTGGAAATTATATTTGTTTTTGATGAATGAGCGAGGGAGCTGTTTCCCTCTGGAATCTACAATACTTTGCTTCTTCACGAACACTACGATATTCTCCCAATAATGTGAACATTTATCAAATTACCTAACTCAGTCAGTGATGTGCTGATAAACATTTATTGACTAACTCTCTGAGAATAAAACAATCCCCAGTTTGTGGCATCTGCTGATTTCCATGGTGTAAACATTCTCACCATGGGCCATTTGAGGCTGTAGCAAGACATCTCTGAACTGGAGTTGGAAAGAGCTGTGCACAGTGCATCCTCCCAAGTCATTATCAGCCCTTTCAGCATGGTCCTGAATTCACCCCAGTGAATGAAAAGGGTCCTTTAGATGTGCCTTGTATTTCAATTGTCTCTGACTCTCTTAACATTAGAAATTGATTTGAATTAGCTAGTAACAGTAACAGCACTGCAAGTAAAATATTCCTAGAGAGTTTATCTCCATTTACCTTATCATAGATTGCTTTGTCAGATAATCAGGTCATTTTTACTTCACAATAGTAGGGTATTAATTTAGGTAACAGGCGTTTTTGCGCTGACGAGATGAGGTGGGGAACAATTAAAATTTGCATTTTGAATTGCAAGCCACTGTGGAAGGGCGGGCAAGAATGAGGAAATTGGATGTAGGGATGAAGATGAGATGCAGAGAACATAAGAGAACAAAGTCCCAGAGAAGAAAATGTGTCACTGGTGGTAGAAAGAGAAGGGAGTGGTTTTAAAAATAATTTCTACCTTCTCATTTTTTCCGAGAGTGCAAGTTCCAATGCTCCTTAGAAAACCCATATGACTCTCCTAGGATCTTCATCTATAAACCATTAGATGCTAATCCCTGCACTCAACTACCATCATATGTTGAAAAGCTCTTTACTTTTGAGATAAGATAAGGGGACTAAATGCAAAGGAATTAAAACATGTCTATAAAACAGGCCAACTAGACATTATGCTAGGATGTAATGATGTCAAAATGATTAAAACCTATTCTTGTGCTGAACAAGTTTGAAGAAATTATATTGAATCTGTTTCTCTGCTATTTCCTTAGTTAACTACTACAGTTCTTTACTCAACAACTGAATTTACTTGTGGCAGTCTAAATAATGAGTAACATTTTCTGTAGACATAATTGAAATCAACACAAAAATATGGAGCGCTCTAGCAGCTCCTTAAATTCAGTCCATCCTTTTTTGCCCTTACAGATTTAGACAACAAAGTACCTTTAAAAACCAGAAAACAAAATAGAAAGTAGCATTTGTTTGAGGGAGTTTGGAAGAAGAGTATATCATTTCAGAAGATTTTAATAAATTCTCTACTTTAAACTTCCCTTTTTGTGAGTTATAAATAGTACCGGTTAGCTTTAATGAGAATGTACCTCTGTTAGTAATCAGACAGACATCGATAAAAGATTATCTATGTACGTTTTCCAAAATTCTTCAAGATACCTAGAAAAACTGTTCTTGCTAGCTAAGCAAGCAAATTGCTTTCAGTGGGATGATGATGATGATGATGATGATGATGATGGTTCTTTTCTTCATCTGATTTCCTAAAATACTTTTTAAAAAACAAATCTTAAAATATAAAAACATCGTTTTGTTTTGTTTTTCCTATCTAAGCAACTATGTCCCTGTCTCTTACTTTCATAACCTTTTTCTGATGGAAATTGGTCTCTGAGACATTTTATAATACAAAAACACATCAAGGTTGAAAAATATTGTCTAATTATCACCTCATTGAGGGTAGCTAAAAATATGTAGTTTTTGCTTGTGTTTGATATTTACAGATTGCTCAGCCAGATAACTGCTGTGGTGAGTTACATAACTTGCACACCACTCCTACTGGTTTATTCATAATCATAGTGTATTTGTGAGAGATGATTGAAAGATGCTTATAATGTCATAAGTAAAAATTGGGTTTTTAAAAATATATTGTTTAAAGCTGTCTTCATATTTTCTAGAGGATAAAATTTCAGACTAAACCAACTTCTTTCCACTTAAACAGTAATAGATTTTCATCTCTGAAACTTTGCCCCATTTTCTTCCTTATGTACATTTATGATGAAATGACATATTCTTACCTATGTAACCTCCCTTATCTGAGACTTTCATTTAATCTCTTTTACCTGTGTAAAGTGCAGTTGCTTTGGTCTGTAACTGCATTTCTTCACATGTCCCATGTTTTACGTTTTTGTTTGTTTGTTAGTTTTTGTTTGTTTGTTTGTGTTTGTAACCTAATGTCCTAAATGATATCCAGCTTTGTAACTGGAGTAACGAGCACTCATTAAAAAAAAAAAAAAAAAAAAGGAAGAATTACAGTGTTTTAGACACCGATCACATGGGATTTGTGCAAAACTCACCATTGTGTAATAGTTAGAGAGCAAAATTGCCAAAAACAAACATAACATATGTTTGTGAAGACTGAGCATATGGTCAATGAGGAATGTGTGATCTAGGTAAAGTAATTGCACTGTCGGCTTTTCACAGAAGTTCTGTTTTCTATTTCAATTCAGATCAACAAATTTTATTGTACGTTTACTCTATGTAAGGCACTGTGTTAGAAAAGCCTTTCTGAAGAGAATTTGGAGAATGCTTTCTCCCAAGAGAATACACAAACAGGGGCAGATGTGGGAATAAGTAAGAGCTGACTTTCGGCAGTCAGTAGTCTCTTCCCAGGCAATCACAGAATCAGAAAATATTAAAGCTAAGGAGAAATGTAGAGATCATTTAGTTTGCTTCTTCATTTATTAGTTTATATACTCAAAATATTTATTGGTCACAATTTACATGTCAGGATTTATAAGAGGCAAAGTGTGAAAAAGTAGCAAATAGTTAAAAGATACAGTCAGTCCCTGCTGCACAGATAAACTAAGAGATTTAATCTATCCCTAGTCTCATTAGCACTTTTCTGGTGTTAGATGTACAAAGCATGAAGGCATTTTCGTTAAAGAAGGCAAATCTATGACTTGAGATATTACTAGAATGGGAGGTCAGGGAGAGGTGAGATCATTTCCAAGCTTGCCGGGAAAATCAACATAAAATGAATAAAGAATTCTATAGCACTATACTCTACAATATCTGAAGATCTTACAGTCAAAATATGTAAACCCAATCTCCTTTATCACATTGAAAATTTCCTGGTTTGCATATTTTGAACTACTGGATAGACATGCTAAATCTTTTCTTAGTATATTCAGGTTTATTCCTCACAGAACAGACCTGTGCTTATATTCTCACTATTTTTCTGTTCTGTAAATCTATAAATTTTTAGTGTTATATCTTTGTGATTTTACCTAGTTGTGAAATATTAATGTTATTTGAAACTTGTAGCATTTTATAAAGCACAATAAGTCCTCCAGTAGACTAAGGAAAATATCCCATTATACATATGGAACTAATATGTTAGATTAAATGCTAAATTTTAAATACCAAGTGGAATTGTTATGGATATATTTAGAATGAGATTGGCTGTTACAATGAACAGCTATTTAATTATTACTAAAATATCAATTATCAATAAGGTATTAATTACCAAGAAATGGAGTAAATATTTCTAAATTACCTTCAATTTTATTTTTCTCAGAATATACTAGACAAATGTTTACTCTATTAACGTTCTATTAAAAGAATTGTTTAAAAAATCAATCAATCCCTTAAAAATTAGATACTAGGACCCTCTAATATATAGTTAACAATTACTGTGATAAAGTCAATCTATTCAGCCTAAGTTACTTTTGAAAAAGTGATCACACTTATTGGTACTTAAAAGTTATTGTGCATAGTTTTAAGTGTAAGAAATTACCTTAAATAAATCAATTGATCTAGCTAGCTATCTAGCTATCATCTATCATCTTACGATATGATACATAAAACATATATTTGCTATCTATGTATATATACACATATACACACAAGGTGAAAGTAAAACTAAAGCAAATAACAAATATAACTAATTTGATTTGCTTCCTTTATCTTCCCAAAGTGTAAATGATTACATGTGCTGTGGGTAGAAAGAATACTTAAAGAGAAATATGGGATAGATATTTAATATTTACATAATGATCAGATTAAACCTGTATATGGTATACATATATATATATATATATAAGTATATATATATACTTTTAAACTTAAACCTGTATATGGTATGCATATATATATACTTTTAAACTTGTTTTGCACAAGACAGATAATAAAATTTACATTTCTGTATATTGTAGAATAGATATTTAATTGAAAAACATCTTTGGATCCATGTCCCGACTCTTATACCACTAGCTATGTGATCTTTAGTAAATTACTTCATCTAGTCTTGTTATCAACAGTATAATATATCCAAGCAAAACCAGTAACATTTCCACATTAAAAAAAAAAGTGTTTTTGTAATCCTATCTTTGATTGCTCTTCAACAGACTATGACTAACCATTCCAGAATTTAGTTTCACTTGTAGATACAACTAGAACTGGAATTCTTGTTTCCCATGTCAACTGAATGCCAAATTGTTCAATGTGTCATCTTTTCTCCTTCTTCCTAAACAATAGGGATGTAGAGATTATATAATAACTCATCTTTTCAAAAGCCTCAAATACAATATGGTCATTTATAATCTTTATATCAATAATATGGCACTCACTCTAAAATGATTGTTTATACAATTTCACTATTGTTTGTCACTAATAAGAATCAATCTTTTCTTAATTCTAATGCAGTTTTCTCTTATGGATGGCATATTATCTTTGATTTTCCTCAAGTCTTAGATGTGAGTTGGGAAATGTATGCAGCCAGTCAAATTACTGATGGGTAGATAAATGTGAAAATGGTAACACCTTTGGAGATCGAATAGATGAGGAATTCCCTGGTGGAGTAGAGACTCTCTCCAGTGCTCACCCATTTCTGATTTCCTTCTCCCTCCTAGCTTCATGGGAAAACATTTCTTATCCACTTTGATTTCACACAGAGACATGTGACTAGTTCAGCTAATGGTAAACATTATTTCTGGCTGAAACTTTTAAGAGCCAGTGCTCCATTTCCCTTTGCTCTTAAAATGAAGACCTTGGAAGCCACATATTAAGATGGCAATGTTATGAAAAGGAGTCCGCATGGCAAAGCACACTTTTTGAGAGTCATCGCACATTGTGTCAGTAAGAAATAACTAAATCACTGAGTTTCAAGGTTTATCTGTTGCAGCACCTAGTAGTTATATACTCTGCCTAACATATCTGTAACCATCTGTGAGAAATGTGTAATAGCACAGGGAAAGAAGCCATTCCTAACACATAACGATGCATCACTGTATTGGCTCTGAGAAGGGAAATTATAAAGGTGATTCTTCCATGTGTCAAAAGTGGTTCATAACTACAACTCCCTGCAAGAGATATAGAAGAGCTAAACAAGCCAGTAAGATGAAGGTCATTTTGAGTCCAATAATGAAGGAAAAAGGATAATCAGAATGTTAGACTGTCCAATTCAGGAAAATTTTTTCTTTCAAGGCCATTGTGCCTAATGTCTTTAATTTAGAAAAATGGAGCAGAAATTTATGTGTACTACTTCATTTTATAGTTCAATGTATTCTGGGAATTAACAGAGCTCAAGGTCCATGTATGATGATCACCATAATACTTGGCTTTAGGAAAAGGGGAAAGAAAAGTTTTATATGTGTGAAAAGAGTATCTCCAAGATCATTAGCTTATATCTTAGAGAATGCTGCATTCATATTAACACCTGAATTCCAAAAAAAGAGAAATAAGAAAATTCTAATCTAGCTTCAAAGATAGAAGATGAAGTATGTGGCAAGTATAGTCAACATAATTCACAAATATTTGGAAATTAAAAAAATTTAAGCAAAGTGCCATATTGATGTTTTAGAGATGACCGAGATGCACTATATCCCCTTACCATCTCTGAAAAGGGGATAGATAGTATTTGCCTTCCACTTGGCAATGAAGGGATTCTAAGAAGTAGGCTGATGTCTCTCCACTGTGTGTAATCACCACCTTATACTTATGTGCAAGAAGACAAAACAGCTTAAATAAGAAAGACTTATAATGTCAACCTTTAATTAAACACAAAATGTTTTCTTCTAAAAAAAAAAGAGAGAGAGAAAGAAAGAAAAGGCTTCAATATCAGTTGCTAGATTACAACTGACCTATCTGAATATCCTCAACTGTTTGTATTCTTGTGCTGTGAAGAATGTAGAGAAATGAGATGTGCCAACGGATTAGAAACCTAAGGACTGGATTTACTCAGCTGTTTGTTCCAATAGAGAAGCCTAGTGTGGTTTTAACTCAAAAGCAGTATGATGTTGAATTTGAGTAAGGAGAGCGTGCATCCATGTTTTATTCCAAATGATATGAAGTACTATACTTGGCTACATATTCTAAAAATGTTATTCTTAACTGGACTACTGATTTCTAATAAACAATATAGTACGCTTTCTCACTAAATTTTTTTCCATGTATTTTTTTCTTATTTTGCAGTGTTTATTTAAAGCTACTATTCTAATCGTTTATATGATCATATTTTGATGGAACACTTTCAAATATGCATAAATAGATACAATTCTGTCCTAAATTTGAGCTAGCAAAGACCTATTCTTTGGTTGGTTTGTCTAAATGGTAGGAAGTACCTGATGTCTGAGACAGAAATAAGCTTTCCTCTTCTCTGCCAAGTTCTCTTCAATATAGCATGTCTACTTCTACAAGATTCATGTGACAGGCTCACATTCATAACTCTTCAAAGAAAGATAAAACTAGTAATTTTTGTTGCTCATAACAAACCCAAGATTTTAACTATGTACCATCTAAAATCATTACTGAGCTCTAATTGTCAGCTCCCCTAACACTGATGTGATGATTTCTAACCTGGCAAGATACTGTGAGCTATTCTATTATGTTTCTGCTAGAGTCTCATAACCTGGATTTTTTAAAAGCAAGAATTATGGCAACGTTGCTGTTGTCTTATATTCACCACATATTTACAATTAAATGTGATAATTAGAAACTCTGTGAAACTATTAAAATAATACCCTCATCTTAACGGTCATTAAACGATGGCTTCTAATTGTATTATTCTTTAGAAAAATTAATATACAACTTCCAGATAAAGATTGATAAAGAAAATGAGATATTTTCTAGGGCGAGTGGTGTTCCAGTTCTGTATTGAGACTCCCTTAATATCTCATAGCTGTGTTACCAAAGGATAAAACCATCCACTAGTACACTAATATCCTATCTGCACATAGTGAAAATTAAATTTAAATTTTAGCTATTAAAAATAACAATACTTTATTATTATAAAATAATAATAATGACAGCAAGAATGACCCACATACCTTTCATCAAAAAGGATAAGATCAGCAGCTTTGTGGTTGTTTAACAACTGTATTATCAATCAAGTCATGATAGTAATAGTGGGGCTTAGGTTTAGGCTTAAAAGAAATGAAGATAAAGTGATAAAATCATGCTTTGGATTAATAAGAAATATAGCAGTTTTAGTCTGTGTTTTCTTTCTAGTTAGTATAGAATAGAAACTGCTTTTATAGGAGTCCGTGAGTGTTTTGGCCAAAGGGAACTGTTTGTACTTTCCATTTTCATGTAGTGGGAAGAAAAGGAAAAGGTAAGAATAGCTCATGGGGTGGTTGGTACTGGTAATGTGAGTGAGGCCAAGGAAATTTGTGCCAATTTGGAATTAGGTGGCCTGATAACTTTTGAAATAATATTTTCAAGGCTGCACAGCCTCCCTCAGATGTGCCTCAAATAGGAACATTCTACTTAGAGGAGACTAAAAGGACTCCAAATGCCCTTCATTTTCTGTTTTATTGATGACTAAACCAGCATTGATATGCTATATTATAGCTTCTAGAACACGATAGTCCTTGAAGTTAGACAGCTAAGATCCATAAAGAATTCAAGTTACGAATAAAGAAATAGTTTAAGCCTAGGATTTCCACATTAACAGTGTCCCCCTACTGCTTCTTCAGATTCATTTTTCAGGTGTTAATAGATTGGACATGCATAGTTTGAATCATTACCTCATTGTTATTGATGCATAGTTTGTCTCTGGAGATAAACCCTGCATTTATCTTTATGTATGTTTTATCATGAAAAATTACCAGTGAAAGACTCTTGTAGAGATTTAGTTATTTAATTAAAATAAATGCATTCTGTTAATGAATAGAATTAAGTCTACATTGTGCATTCCTTGATTTTTATTTGTATTTAAGGTTTTTCTTTTGTTTTTTTTTTAAGTTTTCCTCCAAATTATCTTATGTATTGTTCTTATGACCTTAAGTGCACTTTAGAGAGTTATTTCATGCTGTGTTCTACTGCACCCTGGGAATTCTGGAAAGGCTCATCAGGGGCCCTTGTGAGCTGGATTGTGGGTAGGTAGCAAATGATCAGGGGCCCTCATTTCCATCCAACTTCAACACTAATCAAGATTGCATCTCATTTATAGACTAGGAATCACCATCAAAAAGAGAAAACTAAAAGGAAAATATTTTGGAAGCAGAACCTTTAGCAGTGCTATCTTACATCATTTTTCATTAAAGGCATTGAATAATGAAAAACTATTTTACAAATATGACAATGAATTCCTTGGAAACAACACATTTGATATTTTATTCATTCTATTTAAAAATGGTTTAGAAAAATCTAAGAATACTAATTTTATACGTGTTATAACAAGATATTAAAGATGAGATGAATAGAGAAATCAATGTGACAAAAAACTTGAAATAAAGGCATACCTCATTTTATTGAGTCTCACTTCATTGCGCTTCTCAGATATTGCAGTTTTTACAAATTGAAGCTTTGTGGCAACACTGTGTTGAGCAAGTCCATCAGCACCATTTTTCTAACAGCGTATGCTCACTTCGTGTCTCTGTGTCAAATTTTGGTAATTCTTGCAATACAGTTATACACAGCATAACAGTATTTCAGTCAACAACAGGCCGCATATATGACAATGGTCCCATAGATTATAATGGAGCTGAAAAATTGCTCACACCAAGTGACATTGTAGCCATCATACAGTCATAGTGTAAAGCATTACTCATGTGTTTGTGGTGATGCTGGTGTAAACAAATCTACTGTGATGCCAATTGTATAAAACTATAGCATATACAATTATGTATAGTACATAATACTTGATAATGATAATAAATGACAGCTATTAGTTTATGTATTTACTATACTATACTTTATATGGTTATTTTAGACTGTACTCTATTTATAAAAATATTTGCTGTAAATCAGTATGATGTGTTACACTAGCAGCAACCCTATACATCTTCTATTTACCACATCTCTTGGTTGCATTATTTTCTCTTGTGATTGTTTGAATTGTGTGTGGTTTTGTACAGTAACATTCTGTGCAGATTTGTAGGCTAGGAACAATATATGATACCATATAGCCTAGGTGTATAACGGGGGTATGCTATCTAGATTTGTGTAAGTTCAATGTATGATGTTTGCACAATGATAAAATCATCTAACAATGCATTTCTCATAATGTATCCCCTTTATTAAGTTACACATGATTGTATTTTAAACTTCTTCATTATTATTATATATGTTATGGTGATCTGTGAACAGTGATCCTTGATGTCATTATTGTAATTATTTTGGGGCTCCAGGAACTGTGCCTATATAAAATGGCAGACTTAATGGGTAAATGTGTGTTCTGATCACTCCATTAACAGGCCATTGCCCTGTCTCTCTCTCTCTCCTTAGCCATTCCTATTCCTTGAGACACAGCAATATTGAAATTAGGCCAGTAAATAACTCTACAATGACCTCTAAGTGTTGAACTGAAAGGAAGAGTTGCATGTCTCTCACTTTATATCAAAAGCTATAAATTATTAAGCTTAGTGAGGACGGCATGTAAGAAGTTGGGATAGGCCAAAAGTTAGGCCTGTTGTACCAAACAGTTAGCCAAGTTGTAAATGCAAAGAAAAACTTTTTGAGAGAAATTAAAAGTTCTACTTCAGTGAACACACAAATGTTAGGAAAGTGAGACGACCCGATTGCTAATATGGAGAAAGTTTTAGTGGTCTAGATAGAAGATCAAATGAGCCGCAACATTCCCTTGAGCCAAAACCTATTCAGAGAAAGGACCTAACTATCTTCAATTCTATGAAGGCTGAGGGAGATGAGTAAGCCACAAAAGAAAAGTTCGAAGCTAGAAGAGTGTGTGGTTCATGAAGTTTAAAGAAAGAAGCCATATCCATAACATTAAAGTGCAAGGTAAACTAGCAAGTGCAGATATAGAAGGTGCAGCAAGTTATTCAGAAGATTTAGCTAAGATAATTGATGAAAGTGGCTACACTAAACAACAAATATTCAATGTAGATGAAACAGTCTTATATTGGAAGAAGATGCCATCTAGGAGTTTCAGAGCTCCAGAAGAGAAATCAGTGCCTGGCTTCAAAGCTTCAAAGGACAGGCTGACTCTTGTTAGGAGCTAATGCAGCTGGTAACTTTAAGTTGAAGCCAGTGTTCATTTACTTTTCCAAAAATCCTAGTACCTTTAAATATTATGCTAAATCTACTAAGCCTGTACTCTATAAAGGGAATGACAAAGCCTGGATGACAGCACATTTGTTTACAACATGGTTTACTGAACATTTTAAGCTCACTGTTGAGAAGTACTAATCATAATAAAAAGATTCCTTTTGAAATATAACTGCTCGTTGACAATAGACTTGGTCACCTAAAAGCTTTGATGAGAGTTACATCAAATTAATGTTGTTTTTTACCTGCTAATACAACATCCATTCTGTAGCCCATAGATCAAGAAGTGATTTTTACTTTCAAGACTGATTATTTAAGAAATAGATTTCATAAGGCTATAGCTTCCATAGATAGTGATTCCTCTGATGGATCGGAGCAAAATTAACCAAAAATCTTCTGGAAAAAATTTATCCTTCTAGATGCCATTAAGAAATTTTCCGATTCCTGGGGAGAGATGAAACTATAAACATTAACAAGAGCTTGAAAGAAGTTGATTACAACCCTCATGGTGACTTCATCATATGCCTGTATTATCAGTAAATTTTCTAAAGCCTCGTCATTGATATAAAAATTTTAACAAGTGATATTCTGTTTATTTAAAGTAATATTTTATTTTTTTATGTATCATCTCTAATAAGAATATAATTTTTACTGAAGTGATTATGAAGAGTTTGGTTAAAATTTTTCACATTTCCAAAGACATTTAGAAAATTATTAAAATGTAGACAGATATAGTATTTATTCTTCCTTTTAAATGCTAACATACTTAAAAATTAACAAAAATAAACAACAACAAATACTAAAAAATTATTTTTTCCAACCTTATCAGAGTTCTATTTATATTGTTTGAAGCTATATATACGTGCAAAACCTGGGAACCAATTTAAAGATAGTATATAAGTACTTTAAAACTTTTTCTTAATACTTTGTCCAAGATAAGCATAATGCAAAAGCAAATTTCAAGTAAAACATAGTTTTAATTTTTACTGTATTGTTAAATTGTCAATCAAATTATCACGGATTGGACTTCGGTGATGCTTGATATTTATAATTGTTTCTTTAGCTTTAATTTTTTCATTGTTAGAAAAATAAATTCCAAATGAATATTGAGGTTGCAACATCTTTCTCTGCTCCATGGGTAATTTTCAGAATGAATAACGACTAGTATGGCACAAGAAAAAATGAGAATGGACATACAGAACAGATGTAAGCCCTAAAAAACTGTAACCATAGCATGCTAGCCAGAAAGCAGTCTTGCCCTCTTCTATTGAGTTTTCAAATTTAATGGTTTATTAATTAATTTAATTATGTTCCAGCAATGTTGAGTCCACTTCCAAAAGATCATCCAACTTGTCAGTGAATCATGGCTAAGGTAACACATT
>NW_006442484.1:19601217-19631072 GCF_000325575.1 Pteropus alecto
TTCCTGCTTTAGTATTTTCCTTCAGAGTTACATGGATTTCCATGAATCAAATAACTACTTAATCCAATAATTTCCTATTATTTGGCTATTGCATTCTGTTGAAGTTTTCCATAATTACTTTAATGTTCCATTTTTTAAATGATAGAAATCCATCGAAAATTATGAAACAATTTAAAATAAAATTTCAAAAATATAATTCACTTACTTTTCATTTTAAAAGTCTATTAGCTTCCTTGTTAAAAAGGTTAAATGCCATTTGGGTTGTCTTCCCTGCTGATTACAGCAGGTTATCCTTTTCATTCATGGTTATTCTATATACATTGTCTATAACAAATTCTTTTTTCTCTGTTTATAGTCAAGTACTCTTTGCTGATTAAAATAGCTTCATATTTCATGCTTTATGAAACCTCTAAATATTGTTTTAAATAACAACTTGGCTTTTTAAAAAGAGTGACATGCTCTCCTTTCTAAAAGACCACCTGCTTTCAGATGACAATAGATTTCATGAGTAATTCTAAGAAGAAAAACAGTCACTACACTTTAACACGTTTTTATGAGAATTAAAGGATAACATGCAAGTACTATTCAAGTATATTGAATACTTTTTGTATAGTACCTAAACTGTCATTACTGTAATAAGAATTTCTAATAACAGTTTTCTCTGGTTTCAAGTTCCAAGGTTAAGTGGTAGAATCAAAACACTTCAGGAAAAAGTAAGCAAATAATATTATAACTTAAAAAAACATTCATAGTTATTAGACTTATTTTATTGCAAAAATTAATGCTGCCAAATTTTTAAATTTCTATTTTTATTTGCTTTTTCATTATAGAGAGTAGCAAATGAACTATTTACAATATATAATTACTAGTTTATTATTGCGAGTGAATGAATCATTTGTTGAAATTTATATACATTTAATGTATTTTGCTCTATATTATTAGAGATATTTAGTTACGCGTTTTATGAAACTTTATTTTAATTTTATATGGTGACATTGGCTAATGAAATTCAGTAAGATTCAGGTGTATGAAATTTTATATTCTTCGCTTATATTTATTTTAATACATGGCCTCAATTATATTAGAATTTGAGGCAGCAGATTAGAATTTAAATTAATTTATTTCTCTTATTCTCATTGTTTTTTTAATCTATTCATAGATAGAGATGGATTTTTTATCCCTATTATTTTCAATTAACTTAGAATATTGTGAAACTGAATTACTTGTTGATTAAGTAGCTATGGTTTCTTTGATATAATTAATAGAACTAGTCGAGGGAGGTAAAATTTAAGGCAGAAGAACATAATAAATGAAAAATACATTAGAAATAAGTATATGATGAATAGTATTTGAATTAAGAGATTTAAAACAAAAGAGAGAAGAAACAGAGTGAGGAGGAGAAAGAAAGAAGGCCATAGATAATAAAGAAAGAATTAACACTTCAACAGTATAATAAAACCAAGGAAAATGTAAAGATGAAAGTCATGTTTAGTATAAGGACCTTCAGAATGAATAACAAGATGAAAATGGTATGAATAGTGGTTAAGAGGAAAAAAATGAAAGAGTTTGAAAAAATAAGATATGAGATAAAAGCAAGCTGACTATGATACTATGATACAGTTGATATTTGGCAAACAACAATACATAAAGTACTCATTGAAAAATATCTATAAGGATATTTAGGTCTAATCATCTAATCATCAGCCTCCTTTATTTATTCCTATCCATGGAATTAACATTTTAGTCTGGAAGAAAGTAACTATCTCCCCATATCTTAAATGTTGGTATGGTACTCATGAATGTGTTTTAACCTTGACTTATATAAATCTCTATGAAAGGTCATGATCAAAGCCACAAGAGTTACTAATAAAAATGTTTTCACTTTATATTTCTGAAATAAAAACAAGAGAGTATTAATTCTGATTGGCACTGGGAAAGGCTTATTATCATATCAAGACAAATGCTCACATTTTGTAAAATCTAAACTGTAAATCATCTGATTACAAATCTCAAATTCAATAAAACACCAGGTGATGCTCTTTTTCTGTCAATCTTGATTAAAATCTGCTCAGAATGGAAGGCTGTAATCCTTGCCAAAATCTACCCTAATCAACTCTTCAAGTGTGAATTTCTCTGAACGAATCACATATTTTAAAAAAAAAAATAAAATATTACTTCTTTAAAATTGCAGATTATTTAGCTTGTTAACCACTAAAGATTTACAATACATAATATAGCATGTATTCAGGTACAAAATAACAAGATGCTTAAGAAACAGTTTATATTTTCAAGAAAGGTACAACACAATCTTTTATATATCTTTCCTACAACTCCAAATATATTTTTAAAATATGTAAGTTCTATCTTATAGTACCACAGTACCAGCAAAATAAAGTCCTCTGATCAGTCAAAAGAATTATACTTAAAGCAGTCTTCAGGGAATATGTCAAAAATTTAAAGTGAACTTTTTTTTAACATGCAAGGAACATTCTCTATTTGAGAAAGTCCACATAACTGTATTGGACAGAATTATTTTATCATAATCTGGAAATATCTTTTTAAGGCCCATCAGTATTTCTATCACAGATTTATTCATAGGTAAAAATAATGGAGTTGTAAAAGTACTGCTTTGAGCAAAAACCTGACAATGAGTTAAATGTAATTAAGTATTTATAGACTTTTCACGAGATTTACATGGTTATTTTTTAGGTTATTGAAAATTAAAAGAAAAGATAATTGATCTACAGTGTTTTCTTGAGTGTTGAATGTAAGTTAAAAACAGCCTGAAAGAATATTTGGCAAGCATAATGTGATCTAATTGTTTTTGGCACAGATATTCATCCCTTTTATTAGGATGTCTTTCTGGAAATTAAGCAAGGGATGTACCACTTATGCTTACTACATATTATTTACCCTACTAATTATACTCTCATATCTCTCATGCTATCACAGAATAAAGCCATACATATATCAAGTAAACAGTTCACTTATCTTTCATAGAAATATATTATATTGTGTGTGTGCGTGTGTGTGTCTGTGCGCGCATGTACACGTGCACCCCAGCTCTTGGAGGAAGATAGACTCAATTGTCAAAGTTAGTTTGTGAATATACTTCTACCTTTTATTTCAAATTTAGCAATTTAATTAATACAAAATTTATATTTCAGATCCTGCTTTTTTTTTTTTTGGTTGTTTTTGTTGTTATTGTTTTCATAAATGGTGAGATGAAATCAATACAGAAGAGGTTTAGAACTACATTACTGGGAAGCACACATGCAAATTGTAAGAACAGTAAAACAGGATGCAAGTTGAAGGGATATAAATTCCAGTCACAGTTCTGAGATTCATTATCTTTGTGTCCTTAGGCCAGTTGCTTTACCTCATTAAATTATAGTTTTCTGTGTTTTTTTTTTATGTTTTATTATTTTCATGTGGACATTATGTAGGTTGAACCTATTTTATTTCCTAGCATCAACAAGTGCCCAGTAATTCAATTAATTACTCTTAAGAAACAGAAAATGAAAGTTTTAGCAAGAATCTATCTTGAAGCAAAATTTACAAAGAATCTAGAGATTTGAATCTTATGGTGGATGTGTTCCATGGTTGTTTGAGCAGGTCCAATTTATCCTGGTGTTAAATCTAAAATGGAAGCCAATCCAGGCCATTAAAGAGTACATCTTACATAGCCAATAAGACGACTGTGATTCCTCAAGCTTAGAATTAACCTATATTTAATTTATTAAATCTATTTTTTTTTTAATTTTTATTTTTGAGGAATAACAAATTCTCCCACTCTGTCAAATACTAGTGAAGCCTGGAAAGTTTAAACAAAACATTCATGTATATTTCTATTCATCAATCTAAGAAATATTTAACAATTAGAAAAATATTGTTAATGCAAACCCAATTATTTGATTCCACTCAGAATGCAGCAATTTCACATTCCTATCTACAAGAATCCACTACCTCAAAAGTCGACTGTTTCCAAACATGCACCCAACACTGTAGTGAAGAAATTATCATTATTATAAATTGTCTTCTGGTTTAGCATTGTAGTAATGTACCTGACTGGTTTGCCTCAGTATAGATGCTATTGTAGTCAGATATTTTGTAACTACAATTGGTATGGATTTTTCTTTTTCTTTCCTCCTTTTTTTTTTTTAACTTCAATTTCAACCTGAACATATAGATATGATTTTATTTATTATTACTATTTTTTTTACTTCTTTTTACTTTTTTTACATGAAAGGTTCCAGTGGAAATGCAAAGTCATCATTACTTCATTTAGCTGAAATTCTGGTAAGTTTTCTCCACTTGCAAACATGTTCTTCTTCATTTACGGTTGTAAAACAGATTCAAATATTTTCTCTCACAAATGCCAAAGAGTATTGACTTACATAATGACTAATCTTGGGAGAATTTTTTTTTTTTCTGTTTTTAATGATAACACATCCTTCAGGGTCTACTTTCCTTTTGAAATGCTACATTTGATTGTTCCACTGGTGAACCAATTAAATAAATGCACAAAAACTTGTTGACGTAGTAAAAAAAAACTGTTACATGAAAAAATTCCCAATGATTGACTGCCCCTTCCTCAAGAAACTTTTTCTTTATTTATGTGAAAAAAGCAGGTTACAGAGCACTTGTATACCTTAATTTCTTAAGGTATATTGGATATAAATCTATAACTTGTGAATTCTATAAAAAAGGTACCTATTCAAATAATGACCAATTAAAGTTTGACTTTGAAAATAATCACATATACATATCTTTGCAAAGTTCTCGTAAATGGATGAGACTATTCTCCATTGTCCTGCATTATATCTTAAACTGTCTACCTACATATTCATCTTTAAAATGTCTGAAGACGAAAAAATTCATAAGCTGTTCACTGTGTGCACAACAATGTATGGATATATAAAAAGTAAAAAGATTCCTCTCCTTAAGGATCCTAACAATGTAATGAAGTACGTAGACTATTTGTTAAACAGAAGTGATAGTAATTTTATGCTTTATTCATACTTAGCTATACATAGAGCATCAATAAAAAAACAAAATTAAATTTTTTCAAGGGGGAAATGATACAACTCAAGAAGTACAAAGTTCAAACCTAAAAGCCTCATTCTTCAGTTAATTTTAATTTTCAAGTTCAAATAACATAAGGCTATGCCATGATTTTAAGGTATTAATTTTATTCTTTCTAAGATTTTTTTCTAATGGAGTAGGTGAGACTAGAAAGGACTCTTTTTTTCTTACACATCTTAGCTATGTGGTTAGAAGGATATGTTATTTTTCTGGAAAACAATTTGTTATAATTCAGTTTTGGTTACCAAGTTATCAAATCAACATCAAACTGGCTCATCTCCTGATTTAACACAATGGGAAATGTATGTCATAACCTATGACATATTCTTGGCAAAATATTTGGTCCGAATCTGATCATTGGGGAACAAACATAAAAATTTGAAGTGTGACATTCTTTAGTAAAATGTCAGCACCATGATAGAGAAAAGAAAAGTTGGAGAATATTCTAGATTAAAGAAGACTAATGTGCCATAACAACCACATGCAATGTATTATCCTTGGTTGAATCCTGGATCATACCAAAAATAACTACAGAAGATACTCTGGGACAGTTAAAGAAATTTGAATATGGACTGGATATTTTACCAAAGTCATATTTCATTGGTGTGATGACGATATTATGCATGTGTAACAGTGTGGTTTGTTCTTAGAATCTTTTAGGGGAAGAAGTGATTCAGCACAAATAATATGTGAATATAGATATGTATATGTGTGAAAACATTACATATATATATTCGTAATTCAGAAAAAGAGAAAAAGTTGAATCCATTGTCACAAATTGTTAATGGTTGATAAATCCAGGGTATATAGGTGTTTATTATATTATTCCTTTAACTTTTCTGTCAGCTTGAAATTCTTCACAGTAAAAAGTGGGGGTGGGGTTCAATTTTTTAAATAAGTAACAATATACATTCATCAGATGAGCTAATTACTAACAATGTCTTACAATATCAAAAAAGAAAAGCAAAATCATCCTGCATGTTATGGGCTGAATTGTGTCATTCCATTTTATAAGTTGAAGTCTTTACTTCCAATATTTCAGAATATGACTGAGTTTGGAGACAAGGGCTTTAAAGAAGTAACTAAGGTAAAATGAGGTCATAAAGGTTGACCTAAGTAAATCTGACTGATGTCCTTAAAAGAAGAGATTAGGACACAGACACACCCAAAGGGGAGATCGTGTGAAGATAGCAGAGGAAGACAGCCATCTACCAACCAAAGAGTGAGCCTCAGAATGAAACCAACCATACCAACACCTTGATCTTAAACTTCTAACCTCTAGAACTGTGAGGAAATAAATTCTGTTGTTCAAGCCACAAGTCTATGCTAGTATTTTTTTTTTTCCAATGGCAGCCCTAGCAAACTAATAATCTATGTTACACAGAATTTTAAGAACAATTCCCAATGATACTCATCCTTGTATAAACCTTTCTCTTTCAAATGTGGATAGAAACTGCAAATACAATGAGATATCATTGTCGTGGTTATAGTATATTATATGGCAAAAGGAAAATTATCCAACTGTTCTTAATCTAATCACATGAGTTCTTTAAAAGCAGAGTTTTGTTGATTTGTTTTGTTTTGTTTTTCCATTCATAGCATAGGAGGAAGTCAAGGATTGGAAGCATGAGGGAGTTTCAACATATGATTACTGGCTTTGAAACTGGATGGGGGGGTCACCTGTCAAGGAATGTTTGTGGCCTTTAGTTGTTAAGAATAGCTGAAACTGACAGCCATCAAGAAATGGTGCCCTCCGTCTTACAACCACAAGAAACTGAATTCAGCCAACAACCTAAATAAACTTAGAAGCAAATTCTTCCTCAGATCCTCCAGTTAAGACCACAACCTGAGGAACACCTTGATCTCAGCCTTGTGAAGCAGGGAAGCCATTTGATCCTGCCCAGACTTTTGAACTACAGAACCATGAGATAAGAAGTGTGAGTGTTGTTTTAACATGCTAAATTTGAGGTAATTTGTTACACAGCAAGAGAAAGCTAATAAAAAATTTCACCATCTACACAATTATGCTCAACAATGTGTTTTTAAATTAGTGTGTGTGTATGTTGTGGTTTGTGTGCATGTGAGAAAAAATGATTAAGAAAATATTATTTTTCCCGATTTAATCTGTTCATATGTAAACACACAAAGTTCATATATATGCATATATAAATGTTAACCCATAT
The DNA here is from genome assembly GCF_000325575.1 of Pteropus alecto. Classification (NCBI taxonomy): domain Eukaryota; kingdom Metazoa; phylum Chordata; class Mammalia; order Chiroptera; family Pteropodidae; genus Pteropus; species Pteropus alecto. The sequence goes on from NW_006442484.1 coordinate 19,608,486, forward strand.
ATCTTTTATAATTGTTAATAAAGTAACATATATACATTCATAAACATATTGTTTCCAGTTGGAAAAATAATTAAATCCTCTCTCCAGTTGTTACTATATCTGTCTTTCGTCTTTAGCCTATTGATCTTGTCATTCACAACATCTACCATAGGCTGTGTCACATAGTGGTCATTCAATTAAAATTTGATATGTATAAAAAGAGCATCCAAATATGCATACATCTGGATGGAGTATGTACAGAAGGTGTATGGTATAATGAAAAGAATGCTGACTTGAATGTAATATGAGATGAGCATTCATGAAAATTTTACCTTCACTAAGAAGGAATCTTAGTGGAATCTATTTAATGTCTTTGAACCACATGGGCTTTATCTAGAAAGCTGTATAGCATGCTACAGTGTTCAATTATAACTCTATCACTTAATTGCTTTAAGATTTCTAGCAAATGTCTTCTCTTTTGCTTTATTTTAATCATCTATGAAAGGGGACTGTGATGGTTTTATAGGCAGGGCTACCATTAGATCATATAGTGCCTTCATGTAAATTAGAAAATGTCCTCTTTTCATGATAGTTTATTTCCATTTGTGAAAAAACTATGTATACACCTGTGCTGTCCATGATATATACCTGTCACTCTGGGGCCCTGCACAGCCCAAACAACTGTACCCGATGCCCTGCTCAAAGTCATTGTCAGGATCAAAGGAGATAATCCATATTAGAATCATATTTGCAACATCTGGCTCATAGTATCATCTATTTTGTGTCAGTAATATCATCATCATCTTTATCATAAACATCATCTTTTTTTTAACATGAAAATAATCACATTTAACTGGAACAGAGGACTAAATGAGTATAGGCTAAAACCCTGGTACATGGTAGAGTATAGGATAAATGGTTGAAGGACGGTGCCCAGTAAACACCCTGAACACTGTAGTTCCTCAGTAAGTACCTGCTGACTGATTTAATGATTGCTAGTTTTTTTAACCCACTTCTTATTTAGAAAAAGAAGTGCAGCACACTGCCAGTATTAATTTAATTTTACATAAACATGCTCTTTGAGGCTGAAACAAATCTGACCGATTTTCAATATGAAAATAAAATATAAAAAACTGTTCTTGGAGTTATCTCTAAACAGAACTTGTCTCTAATCCTAAGGTAACAGAAATGTATATGACAATCAATATTTAATAATTTTTTTATCTGTGGTAAATTTCAAAGCATAGAACAATACAAAGGGGAACATCACATTCCACACAAAAATATTGGTTTCTCTCTGGAACTTCTTGCCATCCTTGTCGTTGTATGAGCAGCAAACTTTTCAGTGAACAGTTGGATTCTGTTTCCCTGATGTCAGTGGTATGCTCTTGGGGAAATGTCTTCCAGACAGGCAAAGAGGTGTGACATCACCAGAGCACAGATGACCTCAAAGACGTTGCTGCCCTGGCTTGTGATGCTTTTCCAGTGTTCTGTCAAGCAACATCAGTCTGAAGTTTGCAAGGCTGATCGCGTGTTCAGGATTCTCCTTCTTGAACAAGATGTAGGATTTCAGCACTGTAATGTTTAGAAGGTGGTGGAAGAATTTCTTATACCAAAAACTTGTGCTTTTTGTGCTCAGTTGGATAAGAAGTGATCATCCGATCAGCCGAGTTCACTGCTCCCATATTCAAATTACAATCTACAATGGCACATGGCTTCTTAGTTTTCTTTCCATTTCTGTTGTCTACTTCAATCACAGAATGACTGTAGAATGTTGTCAACATTGTCACCTCCTTCTTGCCATGCCATTTCAGTGCTATAAGTTCACCACAGAATCTGGCTACAGTCATCCCCTTCGTGATTTTTTTTTCTTATTTTTTCCCCCTGGAGCATTTAGCATCTGTTTTTCTGTCCAAATGAGCTGTCCCAAATGCATAAGTCCTGTTTTGATGTAATTCTCTGAAAAGCATGGGAAATGTATTGCAAACTTTGGGGGTAAAATTAGAACTGTAATCTGCAAGGTATCTCAGGATACACACTGCAACCACAAGCACCACTGGTGAGTATTCCCAGGACAAACAGGAAATGGGTTAAAGAAAATCCATCTATATACTGGAGAAGTCTAGTTCAGTGACAAAGCTGTCTTCACTATTTAAGTGAAAATACATAGCATGTCATTTATTTTTAAAATTGAGTCATCTAATATGTGCAAATTTGAAAGTAAAATGTAACAAAATTCCCCGAAGGTCCATGTAGAGAAAGAAATAATTTTTTTTTTACCATCTAATACATCTACTTTATTGCTTAGCCTGGTGATCAATTCAGAATTAGAAATTATAATAATCTAATACAGATTATAGCAACCAAGTGTAGAATATTATTAATATCCATGCTATGAGTAGTATATACAAGTTATGCATATCTACTATTTCCTTAGAAAATAATTGTAATGAAGGCATCTATCCAGGTTTGTGATTTGTTTTGTAACTAGCTAGTTTTGTAAAGATGGTCACCAACTGAACCCCTAAATGAGTGTCATATATCACCAAGTCAGGCAAGTCTTTTTTTTTTTTTTTTCTTTAGTTTTGGAGCAACCCATAAATATTTGAGAAAAAAAATCTGTGTTAATTACTTACTGACTTTTCATTGAAAATATATTTCATTTGCATACAAATAGCACTGTCAAATTAAGTTAGGTATTCTTAGTGGGAAGAACCACTATTATAGGGATTGGCCCTTTATTCTATTAGAAAATGATTGATGATTTCACTTCACATCTCTTTAACAAGCTTATAATGCTTATAAATTGAGTACTCTGTATATATCTTTAAAGAAAAGGGTGATTTTTAAATCTGCATTATTCTTATATCAATATAAAAAATAAATGCAATTTTATTAGATGTACTATAGAATGCTATAATAGTCTGCTGAGGCTGCCATAACAAAACATCATAGACTGGGTGGGTTAACCAATGGAAATTTATTTTCTCACAGTTCTGGAAGCTAGATGTCTAAGATTAAGTTACTGGCAGGGTTGTTTTCCTCCAAAGTGTTTCTCCTTGGATTTCAGATGGCCACAGTCATACTGCCTCTTCTCATGATATTCCATGTGTGCATTTATGGCCTCAGTGTGTCCTAGTATGTCTAAATTTCCTGTTCTTATAAGGACACCAGTCAGATTGGTGTAGGGCCCGCACTAACGACCTCTTTTTTACTTAATTAGATCTTTTAAAGTCCTTTCTTTAAATATAGACATCTTCTGTGGTGCTAGAGATTTGCAACTTCAATATATAAATTTTGAGAGGGCACAATTCGGCCTATAACAGATACTATAGTAGAAAATTAGGATATAGTAGGAAGTTAGAAAATAAAAGTTCTGGATTCCTATGCCAGCCTTGCTACCCATTAGCTATGAGACTCGACCAGGCAATCTTGTTCAGATTTCTTTCTTTCTTTCCTCTTCTTCTTTTTTTAATGGCCTTAATACCTAGCCTATCTTTCTCAAATATAGTTACATAAAAAAAAAAAATCTTTAATAAGTTAAATGTGCATGTCCTTAAAACATTATCAAAGTACAATATAAGTACATGTCATTTCTTCAATTTCTATTGGTGAAAGATTGAAATTATTAGTCAGATGGATATATATTGAATTCTACAAAAATATTTTACATTAAGAATTACTTTTCTCTTAGCATCTCAATCAGAGATATATTGAGGAATAATCGTTTGTTAGTTTGTTTTCTTCTTTGTGGTTGAGTACCCAGAAAAATTTGTGCCAGTTGAGGGATTCTCCCCTTTTATCTGATCCTTCAAGGTTGACCTTCCCTCCCAAGGCATCTTTCTCCAGGAAATAAGGAAAGAGAGAGAGAAAGAGGGGAGGGGGGGAAGGGAGGGAAGAAGGAAGGGAGGGAGGGAGGAAAAAAGGAAGGAAAGAAGGAAGGAAGGAAGGAAGGAAGGAAGGAAGGAAGGAAGGAAGAAAAGCTTTGCAGGCTGAGCAGATTGCTATAAGCCACATTCATTGAATTGGCATTCTCCCACATAAACCTTGTTTTTCTTATCTTTTTAAGAACTTTCTTTTTTGTGTGTGTGAGCAATTTCTCCCATCCTGAAAATCAGGAAAGTTAATGTTAGAAAGATTTTAATTAAAAAAAAATCAACCCAAAGTTAGTTATGCTGCCTGAATCTGAACAGAGTCAATATAGCATTTACTAGAATGATGATACTCTTTGACCTACTGAAAATTCTATAGGTATATTATAGTAGAGTTTTGCTTTCAGGGAGGATGACGGAAGATGTAGGAGGAAGGGAGAGAGAAAAAAGGGCATTGCCATTAAAATAAGTTCTTAAAACACAATATCCTTTAGAGCTTAATTTAGCAAAACACATCATTTTAGAAGCACTTCTGAGTAAAAGTCAAATGTAAATTTTATATGCTGACGATAAAGAATAAAACATCCTCCGGGAAAACATTTGCTCACCCATGAAAGGTAAGAAGCCTTCATCTCCAACCCCAAATACCAGATTAGTTGTGGATAAATGATGGATTGAATCGTTTCTGAGAAGACTCCTCGCTCAGCCTTCAGTTCGTCCCTATAGAGCCCTATAAAAGCATTTGTTTACAGTACATCATCCCTTAAGTCAAGGAGATTTTACCAGAATTGTCTCTGGAATTCATCTGTTTTATCTTATCCCTTTATTTTACATTATTTCAAAGTTTTCATTCCCTACAGTTTCCAGTCCAGGCTGAGGGACAGGAGTCCCTCTTTATCATGTGACCTGTGATCTTGAATCAGAAAACCAAAGAGCAGTGACTTCTTGAGTGAAAAGTGAGGACTCTTTACTGTTAGTTTTGCTCCACCTGTCTGAACTGTAGTACACTCAGTTTTATCATCTATATTTCCAATCAACCTTTCTTAAAATTGCAGAGGCAGACTTTCAAAGGCACATTAACACATCATGGGGCAGAATGAAGAAAAATGTCACCCCTCCATCCCATCCCCACTGTGCTAAAGAAATGAATCAACATTAGACAGGCCCTTTCAATTTACAATTGTCCTTTTCCCTACCTTCCTGTCACCCCTTCATATCAGCTCTTAAGTTGGAGTCTTTTTTATTATTAAAGAAGGGTCAGTGTTTTTGGTCTCTCTACTGCTAAAAAGAAGATCCTCTCAGTAAAATGAAGAGCAAAACAAAAAGAATTGAAAGAGACATAAACTGTCCTCATGGGTCTCATATGCTTTCTCTTTAATCTGTAAGATCATTTCAGCTTCTCTACCTAACAAAAAGCTTAGCTTTGTGGCTCTCATATATTAGCTCATTGCAAAGTGACCTCTAAATCACTATTACTTAGAAACAAGGACCATATTTCCATTCATTTTATTATTTCTATAGTCTAATTTCAGTGCCCTGTTCTACTATATATTTTTAAAGAGCAATATCTATTTGCTAATAATCTCCCATCTGAATTTCATTTTATTTCTCTGACCTCTGTCAAAGAAAGAAAGTTAGGAATAAAATTACAAAAGGATTTCTCCTTTATGTCCTTGGGGAAAGACCATTATATAAATATGAGAAGTTCATTAATATCCTCCTACCTAAATAAAGTTAAAATTTCACAATAATAGAAACACACTAAAAGCAACTTCATGCAGAAGCACATCTCACTCTAATAGCTTACAGCCATTTTTTTTTTTTTCATAAATGCTTCTATTCCTATTGCCCATGAGACTTGTTATTTTTACTGCATTATTCAATTATAACTGATCACTCCCAAAGCCAGCATAATACAATTCTGTTGGGATAGCCTTCCATGTTTTTCAAATGACTTCATATTTATAAATTAGGTGGCCTATGGGGCCCTCTCAAGAGCTGGATTTTTTTTTTTTTTTTTTACTCAGTATTTCAAAAAAGGAGAAGTTTAAACTCTGCTTTCATCAATAACAGCCAACTTAGATGAATACAGAGGACCAAAAAAGCAATTTCCTCATTTCATAAAATGAGATAAAATCTACAATTCAGGATTACAGAGTCAATTCAATAATATTATTCACTAACATGTTTTTTACCCATGTATTTTAACTTTAGTCAATTAGTCAACATGATGTTCTTGGAAGAATTCCTAGAAAAAGCCACCTGTCCCAAATAATCTCTATAGCAAATTTGTCTTGATGTTTGAATATAATATAGCTAATTATTAAGAACTGTTAACAACTTAACTTGATTTTCTGTATGTGGTAAATTAATTCTTCCCCTAGCCACATTCTTAGAGAATAAAACTGATTTTAAGTTAGAATGGGAGAGGAGGAAGTTAGGATGCTCCCTCAGAAGACATTTAGGATAAGCTACTTGCTCAGAACTCTGGTCATATGGAATGCAGGGTAGTGTGTGTGGTAGAGAGGGGAATCTTACTATGGAACAGGCATTATTCTAAGCATTTTCCTGCAAGGTAAGTTCTATCATGTCCATTGTACAGATGAGATAATGGAGTCTTGATAGGGTTAAGTTAGTTGCCCAGGAGCAAAGATACTTATGGAGGAACTGGTCTTGGTGCCAAGCAGTTGGGATTTGGAGGCTCTGATCACACACTGTTCTTGCCATCTCCCATACAGTAGATGGCAAGAAGAAAAGAGTGAAGAGCAGATGCTTCTTGGTGCCTCTACCCAATAACTATTCTCTGCACTCTCCTTTTTTTTTTTTTCACTAGCAGAACCACTTATTATATTTCGAAAAGCAATAGGTCCTGTTGAATATACTTATCACCCCATATGCTCATATGATCAGTTTTGGCAAAGAAATTCTAAATATCTTCTGACTTGGTTTTCTGTAAAATTATTGGTTTTCTAATAAACAGATTCAGCTGGCACTTGCCTTTTTCCTTTTCTCTTTTCCTTCTTTCTGCCTGAAATCAAATTATCTATTGGCAAAGGTGGAGCATCCATTCTATGGCTATAAGACTGACAACTTCATGCTAAGGATGGCAGAGAAGAAAGATATAGGAATCCTGATGCCATTCTTGAGCTGCCATATAAATTCTGAATTTTCCAATTTTGCAAATTTTTATATGAGAAAAAATAAGCCCCTATTTGGTTAAGCTACTGTTTCTATTTCATGTGGTCAAATGCAATCCTAACCAATAAGGAAGCATATAAAAGTAGAAGAAAGAACCCAGCTTTTGTAGAGGACACCAAATTGCCTGAGTCTGGCACTATATGGTAGCGGGTACGCACACAGTTTTATGCCTCATACTTCTACTGTGAGAGCTTACACTGTTCTCAGTGGTGGTTGTACCTGGGGCACACCTACCTACGTAACTGTATAGTGGATATGGTTCAGCTATGACAGGAGTTGGCAAACTACTGCCTACTGGCCACATCCAGCCTGTGGCCTATTTTTGTACAGATTGTAAGCTGACATTTTTCTTTTTTTCCATTTTAAAGCATTAAAAAAAAAAAACAAGAATAATATTCAACTTAGATCGTATGGGTTCATGAAATCTAAAATATTTATCATCTAGTTCTTTATAGAAAAAGTTTGCTACTTCCTACAGAAGGACAGGACAGTACAGTCATTGTGCAAATTATCACAACTATCCAGGTTGCGAACATTACCCTCTTATAAGGCCATTTTATTCTTCTTTGTTAGCCAATAAGTCATCATATCCAAAACAGTTGTAATTGAAGGACTCTATCAAATGACTTTCTGGTGTGGGGCTAGTATAGGGCAATAGGGAAGAAGAAGAAGAAATAGCAGGGCTAATACTTTTCTGACTTAAAAAGTTAGAATCATCTCAGAAGCTAAGCAGAGTTAGGCTGGTTAGTACTTGGATGGGAGACCACCTAGGAATACCAGGTGCTGTAAGCATTAAAAAAAAAAGTTAGAATCAGTTTTAAATATATTAACATCAGTTTCCCAGAAAATATACATAATCAGCTGGAGCTGATTGTTGGAAAGGAAGTATCATTAACCATTCAACAGAAAATCCTAAAAGGAATTAAATTTTGAACACCTCGACATAAAAGCGCCTTTCAAGAAGACTTCCCAGCTTTCATTCCACAAATAAACATTTCTACTCTTTATTTTAATTCTCATCACACCTGATGTGAAATTAACAATTGGATTGAAAGCATCGAGTAGAAGGATGGAGATTTCCGTAATTTTCTATTCTCATTGCCTAATAGGACCTAAAGATCTTTCTCCATTTAGACACTTGAAAAATTACTTCAAATAATCTGAAGAAATAAAGATTTTTATTTCTAATATACGGCTAAAGAATAATTTCTCATATCCAATAGTAAGGATATAAATTGTTAAATTTCTCCAATTTCATATTTTAGAAAACTCATTCTAATGTGCAATCAACTTTATGATGAATCAACCACACAACACTGTGGTTTTTGTTTGTTTGTTTGTTTGTTTTTCTCATATTGCTGTTAGTGAAATCTAATTCCCTCCTCATGGATATTTGAGCATTCCCCCAGAGCCTGGGCCTGAACAAGCATAGAAGAGGAGGAAATATGTGCTCATTAACCTCTCAAATCCCCAAAATCTCAATTTCATTTACTTCCCAAGATGTCTTGTTTTATTGTGAGCTTGTTTATTGTCTAAAGCACTTTAGTCATCAGCATTTCACAAGAAAAGCTTTTCCTCTTCCTTGACAGTATTCATTTTTTTCCTATTAAAACTTTGTTATCATTGCAGAGCTTTCACTATGTTATGATAAATCCCATGCTATATTGGCCTCCTTATCATTTTAAAAGCTAAGTGGATTTAGGAAAAATAAGTGTATTGCTTCAGCTGTTTTCATCTAATATTTTGTTGATACGACATACTTTGTCTTCAAATCAAAAATGATAACATACTTTTGTTCATACAATGAGCACAAAAGTACCCTTCTTAAGAATCAATCTTCAAGGTTTTTGATTTCTAGTATTTATCTTTCACATTGAATGCGTATATTCATATAAATATAAAATTATGCAACTGTTTTATGTAGCTCAGTGAAGACAACATATGTGTGTCATAAAACAATACATTACAAAGCGCTATGATTAGGAAAAATGGTGATTGTGAACATCTGGATTGAGAAATTTAAATTTGAAAATTCTGGTATTTTTCATAAAGCTTTTTTTTTTCTTCACTTGTTCAGATTTCAATTGGTATTGTCTGAAACAACTTATCTGAAACAAGCTAATTAAATGCAGATCCAAATATGTTGTCCAGATTAAATACCCAGGTAAAAAGATAGTTATTTCTCTGTCTTTGTTATATGGCTACATTGATATAAGAATAATTTTAGTGTTTCCTTTAAGAATATTCAGCAATCTCGATGTTTGTGGATAGAAAAAGAATGGGAAAAATGAAGAAATATTTTTAAATCTAATTCATCAAATTTTATTTGAGAGGAAAACAAGTATGTACTTAAAAACTGCCCAAAATATCTTGAGTATATTTTATATAAAATGGATTTCATTTTAAAAACTAAGTAAGTAGAAAATCTATTTCTATTTTTAATTAACCCACATGTAATTTCTAATTTGATGCCTCAGTCTGCAAAAGCCCCTAATTCTGTGAATTGAAGGAATAAACCCAAGGTGGTATCTCTACCTTTTGGGCAGGGTAGATATTCAAAGTATTTAACCCATTTCCTGTTTGCCCAGGAATACTTGCTGGCAGCGCCTGAGGCTTCAGTGTTTACCCTGAGATAACCCGCAGATTACAGTCTTAACTTTACCCCCAAAAGTTTTTCAGGAAATATCTTGTTTTCATTGTTATTTTTGGATCACTCTAGTATATCAATAATCTTTGGAAACACATGACATCATTCTATTTACAGCATTCTGTTTTTAGTAGTGGTATGTCCATTTGCAAAATACAGTAATTCTCGATCGCTGAAATTGTCAAATCCTAGAAAATGTAGCATTCCTATCCATGATGTTAAATTAATGCTAGCAATGAGCTGCACTTTTTTTTTTTTTTTTTTTTTTTTTTAAAGAATAGCCCTGTCCTGTTTTTCCAATGCACCATTTTATGTAACTAGACACTAACCATTCAGAGCAGATGTGCAGCCAGTCAGGGTGGATGCTAGCTGGCAAACACAGGTCTAGTCTACTGATCTGGCCCTGCTGGGTAACAGCCATGTTCCTAGAGACTTGGAGCGGGCATGGGAGGGGTAGTAGAATATTTGTCGTCCACCCAATCTGGCATTTACTGTGAAGTCTTTCCTCTCTGGGCTTTAGTTTTGACCATCCATGTCCTCATTCCTACTCTACACCACAAACCCTCTCCGGTCTACTAAACTCCCTCTTGTGTGCATAGGGAACATCATCATTCTCTATTCATCGCCATCATGAAAGGAACTCTTGCCTAGATAGGCTATGCAACCGTTTCTTCTCAGTTGCTTTTGCATTGTGCCAAGTACACAGTTCCGTGGCATTTCTCCTCCAATCTGGCTTTCCTGCATATGGACTCCATAAATCTATCTTATGTCTCTGTCATTTTTCTCTTCAAAAATTTGATGGGAGTGGGAGGATCAGGACAGAAATGCACCATTATCAAAATTCAAAAATGTAACCTTTTATTCTGATTATGCCATGACAATCTTTTCAGCTAACAAAGAGAGAACTTCTAGATGACACTTAAATAGGGGAGGGTTAAAGCTTAAAAGGAGGTCAGTCCCACTACTTATATATTTAAAATGTAATCCTGCTATTTATATATATGTAATATATATATATATATATATTATGGCAAGAACATTTATTATTGTCTTCTCACGTTACTATATCATCTGTACCTATAGACATAATATTGAGATTTTTTTCTTTTTAAAATAACTTAATAAAGATACAATTCACATACCATATAATTCACCCATTTTATATGTAAAATTCAATATTTTAAAATATATAACAAAGTTCTGCAATCATCACTGCAATTTAATTTCAGAACATTTTAATCACACCAAAAAGACCTCATACTCATCAGCAGTCATTCTTCATTGCCTTTCACTCCACCGCTCACCTACTTTCTATCTCTCTAGATTTGCTTATTTGGGAATTTTCATAAGAATGAAATAAAATATGTGGTCTTTTGTGACTGGCTTTTTTTCTTTAGCTTAATGTTTTTAAAGATTATTCAGGTAGCATGTCTGTCTACTTCATTCATTATCACTAAATAATAATCCTCTTAATGTATTTACCACATTTTTTATCCATTAGTTTTTTTCTAATAATCTATTTTTTTTCTCCTTATCATGCCTAGAACTTCTTCTATGCTATAGAGAGGCTAGTAAAGGTTTCAGAATAGAAGTGGTGAAATTGATAAAACTCACAAATGTAATAAACTACTACAACCTCTTCCAAGGAAGAAGTGGTCTGTCTAAAGCAAAGAGAAGCAATTCATGCAAATATTCAAGCACCCATCGATTGAGAAAATTTAAAAATACTAGCAAACTTAAAGAAAATGAATGAAAATCATCTCTGGTTTCTAATGGCAAGGTTTTGATCAAAACTCAATGGAACCAATAATTGTTATCTTTAATATCAAACAATAGGATGATAGATTTTTTTGTTTCATTTTGACCTCACAGAACTACATAGTTGCTCTCAGGATGATATTAATAAGCTGGCATACATTGTTGCAAGGAGAGCACAGACAAATACTAGAAGCACTAGAAATGTCAATATTAATTTAAAATTTAGAGCACTCTTCGTATACCTTATGATAGCTGTTATTTTATAAAAAGTATTTTGGATTTAGTGTGATTCTGTTATTGTTTATAATTTTATTTTAGTGGCATTTTTCATGTGGGCAAAGATCTCAGTGGACTCCAGGATAGATACATTGGTAGGATTACAGTTAGGATCCATATGTATCAAGAGCTTCTGAATCTGATATTATAAAGGCAAAGATTCTCACTACATGTATGGACAAATATAGTTTCTATCTTTTAGTTTCAAAAGAAGACATGATCAATAATTTGTGTAGTGTCCTAAGATATTAATAAAAATAATAGGAGATCTAAAACTTGGTTACTTTACTATTCTTCATATGTGAGATAAATTATTGGAGAGGGTCTTATTCTCATTTAGTACTGTTTTAAAGTATTTTTTTCTCTACAAGTCATATTTTTTTCTAGTAATAACGCATCGCTTTGAAATAATTAACCTTAAATTTTCTTCCTTTCATAAGGTAATTCACACTACAAAACATAACTATTCTTTCCTTCACATAGTCATTTTACAGGAAACAAACAAAAGGTTTCAAGTTTTTTAGGCTATTTGGAAAACTAAAAGAACCAATTATAACAGTAGTCAACCGTGGAAACAACTGACATTTAGTTTCATGTGTAAGATAAATCTGAATGGCATGAAAACCTTTCTACTCACAGGTGTCTAAAGACTCGTCTGAATCATCAGGGCAGTCAGGGTCCCCATCACACAGCCAGCTCTGGGAGACACAAGTCACATGATCGTGGCAAAGAAATTCACCAGGATCACACAACTGCTGATCTGAAAATGAAAATGTTTCAAAATAAAATATGAATGATCTGAACATGAACACAAGAGCAGTACAAAGATGAAATGTGAGAAAGCAATATATAAAAGGTATATGGATGTGATCCACATTTTTTCTTTAGCAGGAAAGCTAAACCAATTATTTTTCTTAATTTTAGCCACTCAGCTCAAATACACAATTTTGATAGACTTGACCTTGTTGTGTGGTCAAACACAATCTGTTCTGGAAATAAATAGGAATTCTGTTTGTGTTCATGACTAGAGACTTTGTCGTACTGGATGATGCATATAGATATTTCAGCAAGTGAGTTTTATAGATGTTGATCCAAAACAGAAGTTCTTGAGCATAGTTTTCATTCCTCCTCTGCTCCAAAAGAAAAATAAAATCTGTAATAAAAGTTAAATATTGTATTCAAACTCCACCTCTGAGTATTCTGTTCTTAACTTTCTATCCTGATACTGAAGCTTTATGTCTCTACATCCTTTAGATACCCAATATCACAATATTTTCTTATATTTTCTACAACTACCTAGGTGACAGCTTCTGCTACTGTACAGCAAACATAATAGTAAACTTCTATAAAACATTGCTCTAAATTGGATTTCTACAGTTGGTTGTTTCCAAAAAGTCCATTATTTTCCTCTATTTTTTTAGAATACTTAGGTTGTATAGCCTTTCCTCAAGTCCTAGTAAACTCAACAGATGTTGGTTCTTTACAATAAACTCACTCATACCTGTAAATCCATTCAACACGATATTTTGTTTTTATATTTTAACTGGAAAAGGTATATATCTTACAATTAATGACCTTTGAATGTGAAGGAGTGTTAGGAATACCTTAGCTGTTTGATATCGCTTACACTTTTGTTATGTACAGGAATAATTCAAAATTTAAAAAATTCATCAGTAAATGAGTATTTCAGTATGTATCAAAACAAGTTCTAAGTGATAGGAAAGCATTAGAACACAGCTTAATTGGTATTTTTATCCTAGCAATTACAAAATGATGGTGTGTATTTCATGCAATGGTTTGATAAAATATGGTATATCTTTCTTTTCTCTTCCTCAACCTCTTCCCTCTGACCCCAACATAACTTTCAATAAATATACATTACAAACACATATTATTAATCTATAGATATGGGTATATAATTAATATTTTCCACTTTCAAACTATAGGGGTTTCCTGAAAACTTATATTATTTTATCTTATCCTATTATATTTTTCAATAAATTCACCATCAATACAAACTCATTACCACCGCTATCATAATTGTTGTTTTTTACATTAAACAATTAAGTTCTTGAGCCTATTCTGTATTTGACTATATACTTGGTGCTATAGAATAAAAATATAGAATGAAAAATGAAGTCTTTGTCTTCAAGGATCCAGCAGACTACTCATGCTAACAGATCTATGAGAAAAAAAAAAAGTATTTTTTATACAAAAAGTTGCCAAATAAATGATCAATAAAATATTAAAAGGAGAGACCAGAAATAGAAACAGATGGAGACAAATACAAGAAACAGTTTAGGGATGTAAGCATAACTTTAAAGATGGATAGGATATGAATAGAGAGGAAATATAGAACATTTCAGACAAAGGGTAGAATAAACAAATTTGCTAAGGTGGTAATTATTAAAATGCATTTAAGACAAATAAAATTTTTCTACAAAAATTGAAATGACATTAAAGTTATAAGACCTGGGTTTTCTCCATTAAACATTGTGTCATACCTACAAGTATGTTCCAATGTTAAAGAAGGGGAACTTAAATTTTGCTTTTTAGATAGTCTTATAAATTTTGTAGTTAATGTAGGAAAAAACACAAGATAAAATTCAAATTATTCTGCTTATAGATAAACAGGCCATGTAATTTATCATTAAACTGGTGGAGTCTAAGAATAAAGAAAGACAGTAATAATTATACTGGGGAAGCAGGTATAAATCAAGTCTGTTCCAGAAAAATTCAGAATGAATGTTCATTGTTCCTATAGCTATTCTGCATTTGATCTAAGATCACAGGATGCTAGGTTTTCTCTTTCTTCATTCCTCCCAAACTATAATAAATTGCTATGAGAAAAGAGGAAAAGAGATGGTGCCTTGCTAAATGCCACTGTATATTACCTGACTCAATAAATAATAAGTACTTATTGAAAGTACAAAGAAATAAAAAAGATCATAAAGAACAATTTATGGTGTTGGAAAATAGCATCTCAAAAACATAGGTCAGGGTCAGTATGAAGGACCTTGATTACTATGGGAAGCATTTTGTAGATAATTTGAAGCCATGCAAAAGTACTTAAAAAAGGATTTTTATGAAGAAATATGCTACAAAGACATCTGTTAGATTATTGTAATTGTCTAGGGAAAAGTTCAAGACAATTGGACTAAAGTAGTGGGGACTAAAATGGATATTCTGCTCCAAATAATATATGTAAGAGAAATTGGTAAGTAAATGGTTGAAAGGCTCCAAATATGTCTCCAAGTAAATAGCCTCAGAAATTGATAGATGGTGTCTCAAAACCAAGATAGGACATATTTTGTGTATATGTGTGTGTGTGTGTAAATGTGCATATGAGCCTGGTCAAATGAGCAGAAGAATAATGATTGTAGGAATAATAGAATAATTAATATTTTTATAATACTTTTTAGCACAAAAAAGAATTTGTACATTGATTTCTTTATTCAGCAAATATTACTGAGTTACTACTATGTTCTAGGCACTGGGGATACAAAAGTGAAAAACTAAAGCTGAAGTCCCTGCCATCATTGAGGTTATATAATGGTAGAGGATAGAAACAAAAACAAAATAAATGAGTTAATCGTATAGTATATTAGAAGATAAACCCTATGGAGAAAAGTAAAACAAAGGTGAGAATTAAGGGTTGCAGTCTGAGAGGGGGATGGAGGCGCAATTTCAAATAAGGTGATCAGAATTCTCAATTTCAAATAAGGTGATCAGAATTCTCTGTAGAATTTCTACAGCTTTTATTCAATGTCACAGAGATGTGACATTGAATAAAAGCTATAGAAAATAAGAGAGACATTCATTTGAATAAATGGTCATGTGCTAAGAACTAGAGGCAAGAGGCTGCCCAGCAAATTAAGGAACACTAAAGAAGGCAGAATGGCTGGAGAAAAATAGAAAATAGGAAAAATTGAGGTCAGGGAATCAGGAAATATGGGGTTAAGAGTAGCAGATGAAGGCTTTGAGTTTTACTAAAAGTCAAGATGGGAAACCACTGGAAAGTTCTGAGTAGAGAGACACATGTAATTAACTTGTTTAAAGTATCATTCTGGCTGCTGTGTTGAGAACAGACCACAGTAAAGTAAATGTGGAAGCAGGGACATCAATTAGGATGTTATTGCATGTTATTAAATGAGAGGAGATGGTTGTGTGGATAAATGTGTTGGTGAAATGAAGTTTTAAGACAGCATTTGATGAGCAAACTAAGATCAAATATCTTGCTCATCATTTAATTACATGTCAGAGTCTTGAATTCATATTTCTGGCCCAAAACATATGACTTTTCAACTGTTTTTGGAATATACTGAGTGCAAAGTGCTTGGGAGACATTCAATAATAAATGTGCATTAGGCAGTGATACATTTAAGTCTGAAATTCAGAACAATCAAAACTGGAAGCACAAAACAGAACTGGAGCTGTGAGACAGAGACATGAGAATAGATGTATATGAAATTAAAGTGAGGTGGGGGAGGAGGAAGAGAGAAAAAGAAACACAGAAGAAAGGGTAGGTCAGGCGAGGAGGCAGAGGAGACAGAAAGTTTAGCCAGAATTACAAGAAGAGAAGAGTAATGGGAAAGGAGATATATCAAAACCATGTGAAATTTCAAGAATTGAATTGAGGAAGGGGGTCACTAGTGACCAAATTTAAGTATAGACGTACAGGCTAAGGAAAAGGTGCCACTGAAGGAAAAGAGACTGAAGGCCCAAGAAGTATATGAAAGTGAAGAACTTTCCTAAGAAAAATTCATGGGGCGAGAAGAATCTAAACAATTCTAGAAACACTTTCCCCAAGGAGAGAAGGATAGAAAAATAAAATAAATTATTAGCTGCTAGGGAAGAACGTTAAGGTATTCTTACCCTGTTGTGTTTTCTCAAAGAACTGAAAAAGCATGACTTCTGAAATTTGAGAAAGTAGAATTGGAAAAAGTGGTGAAGGTTTAGATAGAATAACTGCTGTGGGGAATTAGAAAAAGAATCAACCAGGAATTTGTGAAAGAATTTTTTTCTAGAAGCAATGAGGATCCAGCTAAGGTTGAAAACTGTGTATGTGACGGTTGAGTGTTTTGTTCATTTTGTTTTATATTAATGTCAAAATGTTCACCTACATTAAGCCATAGATACAGAATTATCCCTTAGGAAAATCCAAGAAGAAAATCCTTTTGGAAAATATGCATACCACCATCCTCAACAGGTATTCATATATAGAGAGATGTAGACACTAATCCATCATGATTTAAAAATAGCTTTTTTTTTTTCCCCCAAGAGTAAGACAGACTAAAGGGAATTTACCTAATGAGCCCACGTTATCAGTTTGCTAGGCAAGCGCCAACCTTTAAAGACAATTTGCATTGTCACAATTTCGAGGAGAGTTTTATAATATCATTCCTCTAAGAAATAGTCATTAAGAATAGCTTCCTACAACCCTCTTATTTATTTTCAACCAGCTACAACATTTCAATGTCAGTTTTTAAAAGCATTGATTATAGGATTCAAATAAATGCATTTCCAGTATTTCAAGGTGATTATTTTAAAATATATTCAGTAGATTGAGTTCCTTGAATCAGAAGCTAAATATGTTGTATGTATATGTATTTTTTATTTATCCCATTTTATGCTTCATGCTACACTTCTGAGATAATCAAACTAATCTTATTTTAAATGTCTTTCTATTGTGTGAACATAATATTATACACTGTAATTAAAACAAGAAGCTTATAAGAATGTGCAGGCAGTTTTGCTTACATCCCTATGGAAGAGGATCAAAGCTAGTACCCTATCTCTTTGTAATAATAGACTCTTACCATCAAAAGACATGAAAAGATTAGGACAACCGTAGCCTATAGACTTGACTGAGTTCTATTCATCTTAGCGTGAGAAAAGCTTAGTATGATAATCCTTCTACACTTACAGAAAAACATCTAATTACTAATTTTAATAAAATTTTATAATAATATTTTTGGAAGTTGGATACAGATAGTCTTAGCTGAAAGATGTAATACACATGAATTACCACAAACTAACTTACATTTTCTAATTTTAATATCATGATGAACTGTTAATTGTGGTCTTTTCAAAAAAAACTATCAGAATCAAATACTAAAATTGATATCTATCGATAGGAGTCTATTGAATAACTATGTATCCTCCAGTCCTTGAGTATTTTACCGTAATTAATTTATAATAATGTTATGTCATTTCCCTTAGAAGTCGACTTGCTATTTAAATAGTAATCAGACTGTTAGTTTACCAACAAATTGTCTGCCTACCAAATGCATCACAGGACACTGCAGGGGCATTTAGAGGAAATATAATTGATAAACTCTGGTAACTGATGACAAATTAAAGGTAAAGGAAGGACAGTTCCCATTTAGCAGCTAAATTCCTATGAGGTACAATACTGATCCTGGCTAAAGTAGGGAACAAGGCACAACCACTCATGCAAGCTAAGTATTATGGAAATGCTGCAACTTAGAGTTTCAGAACTTAATCAACATCAAATATATTTACTAATCATATTTATATCTCATGGTTAATTTAGGTTTGTTAATGAAAACATACCATTAGTAATTGCCAGAAGAGAAATATCATTGTATTTCCTTTATTCTCATTTAATAGGCAATGAATTCATTACCAGGAGAACAAAATTCTTGTAGAGACCTACAGAATGAATTACTAATTCAAGTTCAAATTTTGATAAAGCTCATGTAAAATTAAAGGAAGAATGTTAGTTATCAAGTATCAGGAAGAATCTTACTTTTTCTTCACCTACTCCAACAAAATGTTCAAATATAGATGAAGAATAAATTCCTCAGAATTTCATTTCAATTTTTTTCTCATAATATGGTTAAAGGAGTTCTCCAATGCCTTTTTCTACTATCCTCTCACCATTTGACATACACTTTTACCATCATCAGTTTGACATACATTTTTAGTTCTCCATACTGCTCTATTCTTTTTCCTTAAATATATCATTTTATGTGTCTTTACCTTTTATTCCTTTGCTTGGAATGCCCTTTCTCATATAAGAAAATTCTAGCCCCTCCCTAAATTCCAATGACATTTTATCTCCTTTATTGAAACTTCCCCAAGAAACGTTTTTCTTCTTCCAAAGTTGGTTCCATAATACGCAAAGTACTAAAAAGCTCCTATTGTATTTTACTCTATGCATTATAGCTACTGAGTGATGGGATCCTGGAAGGCAAAGGATTCTGTCCTGGACTTCATATTTCCCCCCAATAAGGTGATTTCAATGGAATTAAAAAAATCAAATTTTCTGAAAAATAGTTATACATTATTTTTGGAAAGAGATGGGGAAAAGAAAAACTAAAGCAATACTAGTGTTTTGTGCTTTATTATCAAAATGATAAATAGCTGTATTTAGTTAATCACCAAAATAAAACTAAGTTACCCCATGGTTAAAATAAAATACTCTGAATAGTAAAGATGATACCATATAAAATTAAAGCACCATGAAAACTAAAAATCAAACTTGAGATTCAATATTGTCCTCTAGAGTCTCTTAAAGACTATACTGAAAATTACACTTTTATAATAACCGATTATAAATAGTAACTTAGCCAAATATGTTAATAATAGGTTTTTTAAAAAATAATTCCTTTAGGAATATTATCATTGTAAGTGTAAAATAAAATAGAACTTACCATTTTAAGTTCATGTTTAATAGACATATGTTTGTACATATATTTGGTTTATGCACATTTGGGGAGATTGGTACGGGAGAAAGTAGGTCAAAATGGTCAAATCTGGCAATTTTATTTTACTTCATATATTCCTCATAAAATGCATGGTTGATTGAAAAATAAACCTTATTATACACATAGGATTCTAATTCATGGTATCATTTATCTGTGTTAAATTTATCCTTTTTATAAATCTACCCAGACTTGAATTAGAGAGGCAATTAGTAATATAGAGTATCCATATTTCAATGGCAACATGATTTTTAGTTTGTCATGTCATTCCCTTTGTCATGCTGATTCTTTATTGATAATTTAGCAGACAGATGTGCTCACACACTCACAAAATATGTACACGTGTTCTTGTATTTTAAAATTAGTATACAGCTCTGCTTACAGCTCTGCTATCTCTGAAGCTAAGACCAATAAAGACTGTTCAAATGCTTGAGTAGGAGCACTGTTGCGTTCTGAATAATAACTATCTGTAAAGTGTCCACACCCTAGTTCTCAGAACCTGTGTATATGTACATAGCAAAAGAGATGTGATTATTTTAAGAATCTTGACATGGGAAGACTAGCCTGGATTATTTAAGTGAGCCCAAAGCAATTACAAGGGCTCTTATAAAAGGGAAGTAAAAGAGGAGAGAAGATGTGACCCCAGAAGCAGAAGCTGGTGTGATCTGAGGAAGGGGTCAAGAACCAAAGAATGTGGGCAGTGTCTCTAAGCTGGAAAAGGCAAGGAAATGGATTCTCCTTGAGAACCTCCAAAAGAACTCAGTCCTGGCTTTTGACCTCTAGAATGGTAAGATGATAAACTTGTATTGCTTTAAGCCACTAAATTTCTGGTAATTTATTACAACAGCAATAGGAAACTAATACCAGATCCAGTTTTATCTCACAACCCAGACATCACTTACGTAAGTCTGATTAAATGAACAGGAAACAAGCAAGCTGCCAGCTATTTTACCATTAATTTAAAGTTCTTTTTCTCCTAAGTTGGTTCCTGTTAGTTTCAACATTATCTACTTAAATAAAACATTTTTATTCTCTTTAATGTCAAATGACAGATTTTATGAAAAACACCATAAATGCTCAAATAAATGACATCCCTGCCTGGAATATATATGAATTGGGAGAAGTGTGTGTATGTGTGTGTGTGTATTCCCAAAAGATGAGAAAATGCAAAAATGTGGTATTTTTCTATTTGAGAAAATTGTAATTAATTATATAGTTTTATGCTTTCTATTGGCTACCAAATTTGTAATCATTCATTCTATGCCTTATTAAGCACCCAATGTTTTTAGCGCTGCAAATGGCAATTCGTACTTACAGAAACATCTTACATAAAAGCAAGACAAAATTTAAAATTTAAAGAGGTATATTATCCCCACGAAGAAGTTTTATTCATTTATCATTTCTATCATAATGAACAAATGAAAATTATCTCTGTAAACATTGCAAATCCAATTTGACATTTATTTTTCAAAGAAAAGTTAGTTGTTTTTTGGTTTTGTGTGTGTGTGTGTGTGTGTGTGTGTGTGTGCGCGCGTGATCATTTAAATGTTGATAGGCTCCTGGTTTTTTTCAGGCAGCAACATAGAAAATTACAAAGCACTCAGCATAGACCTATTTGAAACTGCTTTACCAAGAAAAAAAAAGAAAAACCTTAAACTACCAGAGTTGAAATGCTTTCCTTTATTTAGCAAGAGACAAAAGATACATTTTTCAGTGAAATAAAACAGGTACATATAATATAGTTGATTCAAGATTTTATTATCATTGGACTAATGCTTTGCCGTTCTGTGTTCTTTTCTGAAAATTCAATACAAATGCTTTATTTCCTTTTTACCTGCCCTTTCTCAAAAGCCTGCTGAAATGAATCTGTAGAGTTACTTCATGTACTACCTTGTTAAGAAAGAAGAACAATTTGACAGGTCTCCTTCATAAATGTAAAAGAATAAGCCTAAATTATTGACATTTGCTTGCAAGTTCTATTCTCTAAATTCTGTATGATCCTCATTCAATCTCCGCTTGGGGACCAAAATTCACATCTTTTTCCCCATCTCGAGGCTTAGTGAGTTATGAAGCAGATGGTTAGGCTTTAGCTCTTTCAGGGATGATGCAATGCCTCCTATTCGTTATGCTGTGTTTTAACCATTAAGACTACAATTTTAGTTATCTCAAGTTCCTATTTTGATTGTAAAATGTATTTTTAACCATATTTTTTCCTATTTTAAAAGACTCTAAACTTATTCATTCAATTAATACTCATTTACTGTGAACCAAATTAAGCACTGAGGCTTTATTCATGGAGACAGCAGGATTTCTACCTGCAAGTTGCTGAAGGATAGACAAAAATATAAATATTTATAATAATGTAAAGTAGGTGCTAATACAGATGTATCTGGAGTGTTGGTAGAGCCTGTGCTGTGAACAGCTGGGGTTAGGGGTCAAGATGGGGAGAGAGAATGCAGAAGGTACTTTTAGTTGTCTACCCAACAGCTATTTTTACCATTTTTGGGAAATCCCACTTCCTACTACAGAGGCAAGGAAGTCCATATGCTTGTTTTCCCAGTCTCTCTTGTAGCTAGGGCATGGACCCCAACGCTGACTAACGACAACTGAGATTTAGAGTCTGCTAGGACTCTCCTGAGAAACATTTTCTTTCTACAAAAAAATGCAGAAACTCTCCTGCATTGTTTTAGGTTGTTGAAATCTGGAGCATCCACAGACATTTTAAGACCATGAGGATAAATAAGCCTGAGGATGAAGGCCAGCACAGTGAGGAGGTCCAAGTGGAAAGACGCTCAGCACCTAGGTTTTCGATGATATTGTTGGGCTACCCTAGGGTGTTCCTGCATCACATCCCACTAATCTCTATACTTTTTGTTACATTATGCAATATGTTAATATACTTATTACTTAGCCACAGTACGTTAGGTAATATTACTACTAATCAGAACTAACAGAGGAGACTGGAAGCAACATAGACATTTATCCTTTGTGGTATCATCAAGAACTTTATAGTATTCTCCATAATCAAAGGCATGGAGCAAATGAAATTTCTAAACTCTTCTATTTTATTTCCATGATCAAACAAATATTTAAACATCTGAGAGTCCACTAGGGATAAAAAAAAAAA
>NW_006442484.1:19631339-19645256 GCF_000325575.1 Pteropus alecto
AAAGTTATTTTTTCTTTGGGTTAATTTATTATAAGTTGTAACACTTGGCTAGTTTTGTTTGTATATGTCTTAAAATGTTTTCTTATGATATTTAAGTGACAGTTAAAGAGGTATCAAGGTAACTTGTGTAGAACTATTGTTTGATATATTGTCATGTTTGTTGTGAATATTTTTTCTTACTGCACAGTAGAAAAATAAAAACAACTGGGTCTTTATTTTAATGTAATTCAGATTGGGGAAAACAAAACAGAGCTAAGGGAACAAAATGACTGAGGGAGCATTCTCCCACGTCCAGTGCACTGAGCATTTTAGTATGTTTGTGCTTTGTACGGTTACATATTTAAAACAAAAACAAAACAAAAAATACAAGGGTTCATGCTCTTCCCTGGGTAATAGAAACAGTTACTCGCTATGCATAATCTAGTTGATAGTTAAATTTGCTATTGCTTTTCTTGTCTTGTTATATAAAATCTTTTCAATACAAGTTTAGTCTTAATGGTAATAAAACGTTATGGTTATTTATAACTTGTGCTTATTTTGTGCGTTTTTTCCCATGCTGAACCCACTAAGTGCATGTAGACAGAACTGTTGTTTTCACACTGAAGAGGCAAACTTTGTAGTAGTCGTCGTAGTGTAGACAGGTAACGAAAACCAAGGCTGCATCATAGACTCCTCCTTTAAATTTTTTTTCTGGTTTTTTTTTTCCTCGGAGGGCCCCGGGAAAAAAAAAAAAAAAAAAAAAAAAAAAGATGATGAAATAGTGGTTTTCATAGAATGGTTACCCTTTGTAGATATATATCTAAATCTTAAGTTATCATATGAGAAGGCTATCTTTATTACTTAACATGATAGAGGACAAAGTTCCTAGCTAGGCAGACTCTTAGTATTTGGGTAATTGTGAAATATGAATAAAATTTCAAAGTGTTTCCTAAACATAACTGTAAACAACAGATAACTGAGTGCTTCTCTAGAGAAGGTATATGTCATGAAAATTTAAATTAATGCTCATGAAGGTCATTATTACACTATCAAAAGAAAAGATCTAACATGACATTTTAATTTTAATAAAAAATTAGAAAAGGTAGTCATGGGGGACTAAAGATATATAAATTAAGCCCTATAATGTTTTCAGAAAGAGATATAATGCCCATCTTTTTTTCACATTATACCAACACTTATTCTTTTTTTAACAATTAAGAAATTATTGAGAGAAAGTATACTTTAATCTAACAAAATATGTATTGTCATGCTACCAGACTATGTATTAGAGTGTTATTATTTTCTGTAGTTCAAGTTTTGGTGTTATTTTAATTGTATAAGTTATATTTAATTAAAACAAAAGAAATGGAGTACAATCAAGAAGGAATTAAAAGCAAATCCGAAGTTCACCACTTGTAGAAAATAACTATTTCATTTTTAAGCATTCCTATAGACTTTTCTATGTAGCAAAAATACATATAAATCGTTTTTTAAAGTATTCAGTATATTGCTCTATACATTGACTTATTTTTTTACTCAAAAGTATTTTGTGCTAAACCTTTTTTGGTAAATTTAAATTTATATAATAAATTTAACAAGGACATGATAGACCATTATACAAATTTTTCATATTTTTCTAAAGTTTTAAAAATTAGGAATTACCTTGAAGTCCAGAATTACATTATAGTTAAATTAAAAGTGTCAGTAAACAGCTCTGTGGGTAATCTTTGGTCACTTGTCTTGCTTTAAAAAATTACTTAATGATGTATTAGTGACTTATACACTTGAAAACTATATAATTTTATTAACCAATGCTACCACAATACAGTTAATTTAAAAAAAATAGTTAAAAATATGTTATAGTTTCTGTTTTTATGCTTTGGTTCTTAATCTTGTGATATTTTCTATTTTTTTAATGTTTTTCATTTTGTATAACTGTCACATATCAACTTCAATTGCACTAATACTCCAACTATATTGTTTTTTAAAATTTTAAGTTGTGATTTTTTATGTGTATACAGTATTTAAAAAATTACTTAATGAATGAAAGTGGGACTTCACAGAGAAAGACTGAATTTTAGAACTTTTGATTTACTTAGACAAATTGCCCTCCAAATACAATGTCAAAATTGACACCCCGATTTTATTTTTATCCCATAGCCTAATCTATGTTTGTTATTATTTTTTTTAATCTGTCAGTCCAAGAGATTATACAATTTAAAATGTTTGTATTTCTTTCGAAGTCAAACTTTTTTTCATATCATTGACCATTTTCATGACCATATTGATTTTAAGAAATTTAATGAAGAGACAATTTGGAAAATTGCCATAAGGCCTAAACTTACTGGTGCCTGCCATATAAATGATCTTTTGTTTTTGAGAAAATTTTGCTTTTAAATAAGTTTTGGCTTTGTTTTTCAGGTGTATTTTTAGTTGAAGTATAATTGACATACAGCATTATATGTATAACATAATGATTTGACATTCATACATATTATAAAATGTTCATTTGTATGTATTATGAAATGTATAATACATACTCCCAGTACAAAGTTACAAGTGTTTTTTTTCTTGTGATGAGAATTTTTAAGATTTACTTTCTTAGCAACTTCCAAGTTTGCAACACAACATTACTGACTATAGTCATCTTATTTTACATTAAGTCTTTATATCCTATCTGTTTTATAACTGAAAGCTTGTGTCCCTTGATCTCTTTCACCCATGTTGCTGCTCCCTCCCAAACTACTTTGCCTCTGGCATCCACAAATCTGTATTCTTAAAATGCAGTATCCTTTCTGGAAAGATAGCTCCAGACCTGCCATGATGGAGAAGGGACTACTTTGTGCCATTCCTTAGAGTTCCTTTGTTGAGTAATTCTCCTCATTTGCCCTTTTGATATGTATGAGTGGTCACTTTTAAGGAAAAGACTTATCTCTGTACATCCCAGTGAAAATTCCAATAATATTTTCAAAAAAAAGTTTAAATATAAATTTTCTAGTGGGCAACATGCTCTGTCCCATAAAATGTTTTTTTTGTTTGTTGTTTGTTTGTTTGATTTTGTTTTATTTTTAGAGAAGGAGAATAACTCAAAATACTTTCTCTGTTTTGGGGAAGCTCAGCCCCAGTTCTGGCTGTTCAGCCTCAAACATAAGGCAGTTGCAAAGCCCTAGGTAGGTAATACATTTATCATCATTTGCTTACAGTTACACAGGAGAAATGCTACCTGGGGAATCCAAGAGCATTGATGATCAAAGATAAACTCCTTCAACAGAGGATGGAACATTATATAGCCAATATTCAAATATTGTTTAGGCATCAACTTTGATAGGAAATCAAAGTAGTGTTTCTTTCATTTGATGCCTTGAAATTTCTACCGCAACAAAATGAATGTAAAGTATAATCTAATTCAGAGAAAGGAAGCATAGCAAATTTAGGCATATCCTGAAGCTAGAATTCATTTAATATTCATAAAATTTTCTTTAAAAATACACACACACTCACACACACGTAGACATATACCTTGTAAGGACTGGTTAAAAATACATTAGAGATACATTAATGTATAATCATGATATATATCTTTATGTATCTTTAAAAATATATTACACAAGTACATATATATTTATATATGCAAGAGTGACATCAAAGTTTTCTATCATCTAGTTAGTGAGAAAGATTTCTATTTTCTTTTTTAATTATACATAGTTCAGTTTGCCAAAAAATCTAGCAAATATAATTTTTATATTTGTAGGATCTGAATCCTCAGTCTACTGTTTCATATGTTTATATTTATTTTCACTCAGAGATTGCTAAATAATGAAAATCATTTCTAAAATAATTTCTTATCATAACTAACTAATTTATTTTCATTAAAATAAGCCAAATCTGGAGATTACTTGTGAATTGGATTTGATTCTCTTTGTTTGAAGAGAGTATAAATATATTTTAAAAGCCCTTTGACATGGACTGAACTAGAGGTTATTATGCTGAGTGAAATAAGTGAGACAGAGAAAGATAAATATTAGATGATTTCACTTAGAACAAACTAAACAAAAAAAAAAGACTCACAAATATAGAGGACTATCTAGGAACAAACTAAACAAAAAAAAAGACTCACAAATATAGAGGACTATCTAGTGATGGCCAGAGGGAAGGGGTTTGAGGGAGCTAAGAGAAAAGGGTGAAGGGTTAAAGAAGTACAGATTAGTAGCTGATGGATGGTCACAAGAATGGAGAGTACAGCAGTTAGCATTAATGAAATGGCTAGATGTAGAGCCAGAGGAGAGAAAAAGCAATAAGGGGGAATTATTTTATAAACTGTATGAATGTCTAACCAATGTAATGCATACTTGAAACTAATAATAAATAAATAAATAGATAGATAGATAGATAGATAGATAAATGAATAAATAAATAAATAAATGTATAAAAGCCCTTTGGCTTCTTGTCAAAGGTCAATCTAGATGAATAACAAAAATCTGTGTTCTATGGAAGAAAGGGCAGCAAGCACTTTCAAGAACATGGGTATGTTCATTAAACAAAATCTCAGTGTGTGATACACATGTATATGTATATATATAATCTTTTGAGAAATTATTAGCAGTTTATTTGGAAAGTAAAAGTAAAACCAAACATGAGAAAAAAGCAAATTTTGAGAATTCTATGTATTAATTGATATTATCTATAAGTACTGATTTTTACGTGATTACAGTGGACATCTTCCACTATGAACAAATAACCTTTTTGAAGTAGTTTAAATGTTTAAACTATTCTAAAATATGTTTTTAAAAACAAATTAGGCATAAGAACCAGTTAACATTTAGATAATAAAGAACTAAGAAAAATATGCAAGTTCTTGCCATTTTATATTTCTGTTAAATTTTTGAACTTCCCAAACTGTGTTCTATATTCAAAGAAGACAAAGTAAATTTAATTCTTGCAATTTAAAAAAGATATATTAGCACAATAGTTCATTGTTTTTAATTGTCTATCTTATTAATAATTATTCATTATATAGATTTATTCTCATTTCCCAAGAATATTTCTCATTTTTTAACCTAGAACTATAAACACAGTGATGTAAATATCATGTATCTTAGATATTCTTCAATAAATATTTTAATTAATTATGGTAAATGATTATTATTAAATACTTAGGAAAAACATTTTTTCTTAATATTTAAATGGCAGAAGTTTAAAAATGCAAAAATTTAAAAAAATTAAATAAAGAAAATTTTAATTCCTTCATGAGCAGATAGAATATAGTAAACATAGAAAGTTCAACCTGACTATATTTTAGACAATACAAAAAATACAGGAAGAAACTAGTGGGGAAGAGATGTTAGGGAAATGGATATTTCTCTAAGGATTAGAGAAAATATTGAATAATTAATATTCCAAAGAGTTCAGACTCAGGTTGCTTGCAAAATCGTTTCATTCTTTAAGAAGTTCTCACTTTCTAACTCTTTCTGTGTGGTTCCCACATCAGATTTGGTACACTGTTTTCACATAATCACCTTGCTCTACTTACAGCTGATTGGATCAGAGATAATCACATGACTCAAGGCAGTCAATGGAGTGGTCTAATACAAAAACCCTGCCCAATGAAGATGACAGTAATTTGAACAATCTTGTACTCTTCCCAGCTGTGAGAGGTAGGTGGTTAGAATAATAAGAGATTTTTAAAGATGGTGACTGGAACAAGAGCAATAAGATTAAAAAGAAAAAGATTTGTAATAAGAGTAGACATGGAATAAACAGTGAAAGCATAACTCAGTTAGATGGTAATGGCATTACTTGGTCCAGTTACTGAACTTAATTCTATTTTAGTTTCTTTACTGGGAATTGGAAAAATAACAATAACTAGCACATAGAATTATGTGAAGGTTAAATAGAATAATGTAAATAAAGCACTTAATATTGCCACCTGGAAAGAGAAAGTAGTCAATATATGTTAGCTATTATTATTACTAACATTAACATTAGTACTAGATATACAATTATTCTTTTGTCCTCCAATTGCTTTCTATTCTCCAAATTGACTAGGATGTTTAGATATTCCTGTGTTCCCATCAAACTTAATTTCATAATTCTTCCTTGATACTTATAAGGTCTAATTGTGAAAACAAAATTTTGATGTTTTCCCTCATATGTACTTGAATTAATTCAAATGAGCAAAACTTTTTCTTGTTCTAAAACACATATAACTAACATAAATACAAATTATGGGAAAAGAACATTTAAGAATTAGATTTACCAACAGAAACATTTCACTCCTCCTATTCTGTTTCTCTAACAAAGGAAAAATTTAATTCTAGCAGTAACTTTTGTTCCTCTGCTTCTGATTTTAAGACGGAAGTTGATTTGTAGATATTAAAAGGTTTTCTTAACATGCTGATATTTGATGAAGGCAAATTATAGTGGATAATTGTACTTAATGCTTTAGTTTTGTAATGGATGGGTGACAAGTTTGAGATTTGTGGACTCTGAAACAAGAAAAAAATATTTTTTTTTTATTTTCTTTTAGTTGTTTTATGTTATATGTACTGTTATTTTCTTTCAGTTGTTTTATGTTATATGTACTTTAACCTCACTCAAAGATATTTGAGTTCTATTCACCTTCAGTTTGAATCTTTATTTTTTACTTATCTGATACTATTTTCAACGATGTCTTAAATATTTTGATAAAATTATTTCATTGCATTCATAGTATTCTGTATTATGTCTAAATTAAACATTCAAGAATTTTACTCAGTTTAAGTTTAAATATTTTCTATACCTCCAAAGATTTAGAATAAGGGAGCAAAGAAAAGAGAGTGTATAATTTTGAGAGATTTGAGGGCTGGGACAAATGTTTGAAAAAGTGTGTAAATTCCTCATCATGCACAGAATGAAAAGAATACCACTGACAATGGCAGCAAAATATTGAATAATTAAGTTTAGAAAAGATGAAATGTCAAAATTCTAAACCAAAATCTACATTTTAATTCACCTACATTTATTTATTTAAAATCATATATTTGACCCCTTTTACCCTTATCTACCTCCTTCCCTCTGTTAACCACTAAACTGTTGTCCGTGTCCATGAATCTTTGTTTGTCATGTTCGTTTGTTGCTTTCAGTTTTATATTGCACATGTCCCTAAGTGAAATCATATGGTTCTCAGTTTTTTCTGTCTTATTTCTCTTGGCATGATAATCTCAAGATTCATCCATGTTGTCACAAATGGCAGTATTTTATCTTTTCTTATGGCTGAGTGGTATTCCATTGTATCAATTACCTATTGAAGGATACTTCAATTGTTTCCATGTCTTGGCCACTGTGAATAATGCTGCTATGAACATCAGGGTGCCTAACCTTTACGGATAAATGTTTTCAAACTTTTGGGGTAAATACCCAGAAGAGGAATTGCTAGGTCATATGGTAAATTCTCTTCTTAATTTTTTGAGGAATCTCCATACTGTTTCCATAGTGGCTGTACTGATTTACATTCCCATCAGCAGTGTATGATGGTTCCTTTCCTCCCACAACCTCTCCGACACTTATTATTTGTCTTGTTGATGATAACCATTCTAAGAAGTATGAGGTGGTAGCTCATTGTGGTTTTGATTTGCATTTTCCTAATAGCTAGTGAACTTGAGTATCTTTTCATTTGTCTGTTAGCCATTTGTATGTCTTTTTGGGAAAACCGTCTGTTCAGATCCTCTGCGCATTATTTTAATTAGAAGTTTTTTGTTTTTTTTTTATTGTTGAGTTGTATGAGTTCTTTGTATATTTTTGACATTAGGCCTTTATTGGAGGCATTGTTTGAAAATACCTTCTCCCATTCAGATGATTTGCTTTTTTGTATTGTTGATGGCTTCTTTTGTTGTGCAGAAGCTTTTTAGTTTTATATAGTCTCATTCATTTATTTTTGCTTTTACTTCCCTTGCTTTTAAGATTAAATTTATAAAATTTCTCTAAATCTAAAGTCCATGAGTTTTTAAACTTTGTTTTCACAATTTTAACTATGGCCACTTGGTTTGGTTTTATAGAGACAGAATAAAAAAATCAGTCATGGTAGCTGATATTTAATTTATAATTCTAGTAATATTTGTAGCCAAAGACCTGAGACTGTTACTAAACCTTAGCTTCTCAATCAATTCATACACACAATAGATCATTAAATTAAGGTAATGTTATTTCCTACTTCCTATGTAGCACTAAAATCTCATCTCTTCTTCCTCTTTGATTGGTACATCCACAATTCAAAAGAAGTACTTCTCCTGTCTGGAGCCCCACAGCAACCTCTTACTTTATTAAGTTTTGTTTTCTTCTGATTCATTCTGCAGCGTGTGATCCACTTTTAGAATATGCATCTGATCATTTTGAATTTCTGTTTAAATTCTTCGAAAACTTAGAATTAGCATAAAATGTCCAACCTCAGTAAACATAACGCAAAGGATCTCCAGGATCAAACCCACAATCTCCCCAAACTCAGGGATCTAGTGCACACTAACTTATTTTTGGTCTCTTACTAAAGCATGTATTTTCTTGCCTCAATGCCTTGACAGATCCTGTAACCTTCTGCTTATACCACTCTTCTCATCTATTTCTTAAACTGGATCTACTTTATATCTCAATTTAAAAAAAAAATCTTCTGAGAGATCTAACTCCTGTGGTTTTCAAAAGCACTCTGTATTTTGGTTCTCGCAATACTAATCATAGTTCATTCTCATACCTTGTTCAGTTGTTTACCTTTTTCCCTAGACCATAAGTCTAAAGTAAGAACTATGCCTTATTCATCATTCTCTGCAAAATATATAAATTCAATGAGTATTTATTAAATAAGGAAAGAAACTGAAATAAGGAAAAATACTTGGAATCAGAAATATAAGAGCATTTTCATGGCTTTAATAAAGTTTATTTTCCATAAATCAATTTTCTCATGTATAAAATGGGAATAATAGTATACATTTCATGGCTGTGTTGTGAAAATTATATAGTATATATGAGTTACTATAGCATGCATACTGAGAACCCTCAAAAATTAAGGATATTATTATTTACTATAAAATAAAAAATATATATATAAATTTTATCTCTTCATTACTCTAAAGCACATTAACTTTGTCTAGCTGAAAATAGCATTAATAATTCCATTGGTCAAATCACTGTTCAGGGAATCCTAATTCTTCTCATTTTTTTCCCCCTAGTTCAATGACTTTCTACAATGGAAATCTTAGCCAATGGATACTTTGATGAGACTGGAGTTGTGACTCTTAGTAAAGCCATATTTTATACTTACACTGTGGTATATTTTTTCTTGTTCTCATAGGTTCTTAGGTTTTTGATCAGGATTTTCTCTTCCATATTACTTTTACAAAAAATGATAGTCTCTGGTGAGGGTGGTAACAGAATGCTACCAATCAAATTAAAAATAATAACAAATTCATTTTCCTTTAGTTTATTTCTCTTTCCAAATCCCTCAGAAAATCTATTTTCACAATTATAGTTTTTTTTTTTTCTTTTCTTTCGAGTCAAGTTCTGCCAGTTGAAATTACCACAGAAAATCGGCCCATTTGTTGGACAATAATTATTCATACACACTCACATACACACAAAATTTGTTAAGTGAGTTAAATAAATAATTTGTTTAAAAAGGAGTAGACAAATAAAGACAGTAGTATATAAATTTAGGTAAGTGGGTAATATAGTCTTATACAAAAATACTTTATTTCTCTTGTCCAAATTGTCTACTTGAGCTTGAAAAGGTGGTACTGTTTTACTAAATTGAAATTACTGTGTTGACTATTTTGACAATGCACTTGAACAGTTCATTAGCGACCACTAGATTCCATGACCGAATCACAGTCACAGGGACATTCTAATGCTGTGAAAAAGAAATCTGAATGCAATTTTCCAACATTTACTGGCTGTAAACAGTAATAGATGAAAGTTATATTTCTACTGCCAAGACTTGTTTTCTTGTTTTATCTGCATGAAACTAAATCAAATGTACATAGTTAAGATTGTGAAAATGAAGTTTTAGTCATTCAAATTAAATATTTTCTATACATTTTACAAAAATGAATTTAAGTATATTCAAAAACAGTTTTACCTTTCATTTTACAACACTGGGAAAAATACAAAGAAGGGTACACCCCTTTCCTGTTTTCAAGAAAAGAGTAAAACAGAATGGAATAAGAAAGTGCTTCAAGTTTTTGAGCTGGGTTTAAGGGATAGATATGGATTTCTTAGGCATAGAAAGAAATGATGGAATAGATAAAATTCACTACATGGAAAGGATTAAGAAAGTAAAGGGAATTTCGGAAAGAAGAAATAATTTAAATCAAAAAGCATAAAGGTAAAAATTGCATAATCTCTCTAGTGTGTAGTTTAGATTTACTTGATTACAGGGAACCTAGTAGGGAGTTTAAAAATGTGGCTAGACAGCAATGATACAATTAGGTCTTCAAGGGTTGTGCCTAATGTGGTCAAGTGTTTTGGGCTCTATTTTATCAGTTGAAGGAAGATACTATTTTAAAGATAGTTTTAAATGGTGCTTTAGAGAAGAAGCAACTCATTATGCTACAGGAGAACTCAGCAGTTGGGAGAATGACTCAGAGATAGAAAACCTTGAAAAAATAGACAAAGTAATTAAGAAGCTATTACAATACCTTCTCAGCCATATAGCAAAGAGGAAAACTCAAACAGTGAAAAGAAAAGAGAGAAAGAAACAAAGTAGCCATTTCAGAGGTAAAAACTGATGGCAACAGATGGATAGTATTAAAACACTGCAGGAAACAGATTTATCTGGTACAAGTGCTTTCCTCAGTGGATGCACCTTTAAATAATGTAGATGGGGAAAATAAAAATTCAGTGAAAAAGATAATAAGTTCTGTTTTTGAGCATATGGGGTTGAAGGGAATAATGTAAGATTTGGGGGAAAATGTCCAAAAGCAGTTAGAAATGTGATTCTGAGACAAAGGCAGGAGGACGGGTCCATTCTGGTGGTTCATGGTGTAAGATTTCACAGACAGATCAAGAAGGAATGGAATTGGGGAGGCTGCACAGTTGATAAGGAAGCAACTGGAAAACTTCGAAATGACAATGACAAAGAAAAAAAACAGAAAAATCTTACAGCAACCTGAGAAGGGTAAGATAGAAAAGCAACCATATTTCCAGAATAAAGGTAAAAACTGCAGAATGAATGAAAAAGCTGAGGTTAGATGGTAATATATTTATTGATTTGTTATGTTTGTCGTCTCTTTTTTTTTTTTTTTTTTGCAGAAGGTAAGCATGGGAAGGGAAAAAAACAAAACAAAACAAAACATAAACTGAGCAAATAAAGCCAAGGATGTGTAAAGACTAATAGTTATTTTATAGAGGAAGATCATGATGAAGCTAATAGAAACAAGATCAAAGAGGAAAACATTTGAAAGATAATTTTAAAGGGATCCTTTTCCAAAGACAGAAGACTATCCAAATAAAAAGTTAAAGTATAGTTTAAAATGATAAGCAGAAGAGAATTGAAGAATTTCATTTCATAAATTATTTTTGATCTGTAGGCTAAGGGTGACATGCAGGTGCCAGTGTTTGAAAAGGGTGGTACAATCTTGAATCAGAGTTTGTTCAAAATATTTCTGGAAACTGACAGCTATAAAACAGCATTGGAATATTTCCTTTCTGATTCAGTGATAGCATCTGTTCACAAAGTTGAATTAATATTTCTCAAATACAGTTCAGTGTACCGTAACGACTCTGACCTATATTGAACTATATTTGAACTATATTATCGCCGTTAGACTGACTCCTACCTAAATATTTATTTCCTCCTTATTATTCCCTCTTTCTTTTACATGGTTTTGGTAATCATCAAGTGTTGTCTAATTTAGAACAAATTATTCTAATAGTAAATATATTATTATTCATATTATACTTAGAAAAATGTTCATATTGAGTTGACTTTGCTTGGCATGGCCTATATGGGATCTTATGATTAGATATGGTTCTTACATTTAATGTGTTCTGTGTCTTTTTGTTACTTTGCTTTCTCATTATTGGGAATTACAGGAATAATATCTATTGGAAGAAATGACTAAGCTAAAGAATGTATGTAAAATGTAGAACCTGATATGTAAGGAGTAGCTATAAGCTATTTGCAGATTTTTTTTGACATTGAACATTTTACTGAGACAAATTATCATATCACTAGTGTTTACTGATACCTCACCTTCTCTACCCTATCTGTCCAAGAAGTATCTGTTTGTTATGCTTTGTTTCTGTCTTTTTTTGCTTATCATGAAAATGGCTACATGTGTAGAATTAAAGAAACCAAAAATAACAAAATTAATTTACTTTAGAAAACCTAGTGCATCAAGGACAAAATAGATTCAAGAGAGGAAAAACAAAATAATTGGTAGCAGAAATAATGGGGAAGAGAAATAGGAAAGAGTTTTGAGTAACTGCTACTTTGGAGAAATTGTTGGGAAAAAAGGATAGGATATTTAGTACTAACTGTTCTGTTTTGTATAATTAAGTATCTTCAGCTTCTTTTCAAAGTATTCTAATACAGATTAAAATTATTTTTCAATGTATTTTTTGAAATATAGCTATTCCTTTGAATGAAACATTATAGCAACATGTTATTATACTATTGCTTTAATCAGGTTATAAAAATATTCTTTATCTGATTGTCTTACATCACATGACAGGTTTAAGCAAGCATAATACATTAAATAGAGAGAGCAAAATATTTTATAAACTCTGGAACATTTATACATAAACTGATCTAGTGAGTCACAAAGTTAATAATTTCCCTGAGCTACATGGCTTCTACTGATCTAAATCAATCATCTTTTTTATAAGTCTTTGATGTAAATACTTGTATGAGAGTCAGCCATGGAAGAAACAGAGCTGTCTTACATATGTGGAATCACATAGTTTAAATCACTTCCACTTTTGCTCCCAACTTCAATCAGAAAAAGATTTTATCAAATATTCATTCCTAAAATTCTCATAGATTCCCATAGAAATCTTTGACCCAAATAAAAGACATTTCACCATATGGAAGACTTTTTGAATGGAAAGGAGGGTGGCATTGAATATAAAACTGACGAAATGTCTATAAACAAGAAAAAAATACAAGTAAAGTGTTTGTGTAAGTGAAACAGTATAACAGGAGACTTACAATATATCCATACATTTCTACAAATATAATTTATTTCCTATGACTGTTTTATTTTTTTCTCCTTTCTTCCTGAGACCTCATGGAGTTTTATTTTTTGAAATCCTACCTCTAAGCAGAAAAAATCAAGCAGCTGCTATAGATAAAATAAGCATCACCAGCAGATATTAAACTGTCACCTGATGGAAGCTGGGGATCACTATTAGGCCTCAAGCAATAACCTGCAGTATAATACTGTAACTCATATATCAATTAATTTTATATTACTGTCACATATGACACTAACAGCTAACAATACTTCTTCATGCTGCTATCTTAATTACAATGTGTATGTGCTGAACATGAATATCTTGAGATCAAAATATATACTATAAGAAAAATACCTAAGCTGTTAGTTGAAATTTATTAGAAATCAATCTAATAGTAGGTTTTTATCTTATTTTTAAATAATCTGCAAAATGAATGCAGATTTTTAATCTATATTAAAGAAATTTTGTATCATTTGGACATCTAGGAATATATTTGTGCTTAATGATTTTCTATAAAATAATTAATCTACACATGTTGATTAAATAAACACAAAAGAAAAACTAGTGCTTAGGTTTTCAACAATTCATTATTTTAGGATGGTAGAGGTGGTGGAGGATTTAGAGAAATGTGATTTTGCTTGAGGTTAACATTATTCAGACCAATAGTTACATAGGGTTGGAAAAGACAACTGAGATTAAAATGATTATAACATTTGTAGGATACCATAAGGAAATATACTG
>NW_006442484.1:19645280-19672264 GCF_000325575.1 Pteropus alecto
GGAAAGAGTACAGGTGATGTTGGTTCTAAGAGTAATGAGAAAAAGGAAGGAGAAAACCTTTAAAGGTGAATTGATAAAAGTTGCGGTTAAAGGGAAAGATATCAAAATTAATGGTGATGGACTATAAAAATGTGCTTTTTCTTCTCTGATTGCCCTATTTTTTAATCTTTAAAATACTAGTTTTGGAACAAATTAGAGGATTTTTTTTAATTGTTAACCCATGGTTAGACTTCCATTTTTCTGGAAACACTCTGAAATAATATATAAACATTTTAATATATGTATAATAAGCAATTATGATGAGAAAATCTGTAGCTTTCATCATAATCTTAAAGGTACCAGTGACCTTAAAAAGGCTATAAGCACTGATTATCTTTACATTTCAACCATATATTCTATAATAATGTGGCTTTTTCAAGTATAAACCAAATAAAGCTGCTGGACTAGAAGTTCTTAAGAAAAACAGTGTTTTTCTTCTTAATCTCTTTATCTGCCCAAGCATCTAATATCATGGTTTTTAAATAGTAAGTGGAAGTTAATGAATGCTGCATGAATGAGTAAATGAATGATGAATAAAAATAAAGGACGAGATGGTCATACCGAAACTATTTTTTGTAGTATTAGAATATTAAACCTGACCAACATGTTAAGCTTGAATATTCTTCAATCAAAATGCAATTAAGAAATTAATTTTCTTATATCAAACTCAAAGAAATATCTACAATATTTACGTAATTGATATGATCAAAAATATATGATAGGTAGTTGCTGCTACAGCAGAAGATAACTGAAGCAGAGAAGACAAAGTAGAATAGTTAAGAGTAAACATTGACTCAAGTAGGTTCCTAATACTTTAGAGAAACAAAGAGGATGGCTTGTTAACCCACAGCTTCCCATCTCATATTATATTTATTCACTAAACAGATTTACTGACCACTGATTATATATAGCAAATCCTAGGTTAGAAGTGGGGCGTACAGAAATGTACAGTCATAATAATCTACAACTAAGCTATCTCATAATCTGGTGCATCATAGGCATGGCAATCAGTAATCAAATAATTACCATACAAGGTATGAATAAATGTGGCGTCAAAAGAGAGTACCTAATGACAATGAAGGACTCCTGATCTCCAGGGCTACTGCATTTGACTTGGAAAACTGATAGCAGCTTTTTAATGATATTGTTGATTTATTTCCCACTCTCTCTGTTCTACTTTTTCCAGTTCTTAGAGAGTAATTTAGTGATTGTCTGATTCCTCCCTCCCATCACTCTACTGAACTATGATAAACCTCACTTCCTTTTGGCATTTGGGAAGATAAGATTAGGATATAAGTGATAAGCACATTATTAAACATACCTCCCTTTTATAATCAACATATTTGGGCATTTGATTTCTCACGTATGTACTCAATGATCTTTGTGTAGAGGACATTTCTCTGAATTTTGGTTGAATGCTTCAGCATGCATCAATGACTTGATAATTGAGCTGATACATAAATTGTAACCTTTCAGGAAAAAATATACTTATTTAAGCTCTCTCATTGGAAAGAGTAATTTTTAAGGTGGGCTGACTTTGAGGCCAGAAATCCATTCATTCTCTAGGACACAAAATGTTTCATGTTTGAGCTGGATTGCAAACATGACTTTCAACTGGAGTGAGAGGGAAAACTAATTGTGAAACTTGAAATTCAGATTAGCATTTGTACTTTTTTTTTTCTCTGTTAAGAATGTTATGATGAAGTTTCAAAAAGGTAGAAGCTGAGGAATTTGACCAGATGTATACTTCTGGGGAACTATTGAGCCAGAAAGCTGAGGTTCCTGAGTTTGCACAAAGAAAAAACAGTGATTCCCCCCACCCCACCTTTAGGATGCTTATATTGCTAGAAACAACATGAATTATACTGAAACAAAGATATTTTAAGTCTTGAAGAGGACTTCATGCAGTTGTTACTGGATCTGAGAGGTCCAAATTGTATTTTCCATGTCTGAACCATTTAATTATATGACAGAAGAAGCTATAAGAAAAACAAAGGGTTAGGTATTACCCTTTCCACATACTTTTTCACTTTGGAAATACCATTTAAATAGAAAAAATATATTATTGCTGTATGAAGCCAGAATTACAAGTTCTTCAATACACATAGCTTTTCATATGTACCACTGAGCATACTTAAATATTGTAAATTCAGCCCACTCAAAAAAAAAGATTTATATCAGGTTATTCCAAAGTAATTTCTATCATTAAAAAAATTAGATTCTATGAGAATCTTTTTTTGCATCTGGCCACCATAAACAGGTAAAGGCCTAAACATCTCTACCCACTCTCTCAGTCTGTAACAGCCCTAAACAGTAGTTCCTTTTCTTGACTAATTTTCAACACATGAGGTATCAAAAATTGTATTTTAACTTTAGTAAGATCTATAAAAGTAAAGAAAATCTATCTTACATCTGCTGAAAGGGAACTGAACCTGAATGAGACTCTGTAGATACTAACTAATGAAAAATAATTGCACTGCTTAATTTACTTGGCAATTAGCCTAAATTTTTGAAAAATAAGTCATCATTGATTTGCCCCAATCTAAAGCACAGATCAACTGTTCATTTGCAATCCTCACTTAACCAAAGTGACATCTAGGAAAAGATACTTGCAGAGTTTAATGTTCTAGGCAGAGGGAATGTTCTAGGGAAGAGTCCCTAAAGCAGGATTGTTTCTGGTTTAACTGAAAAATTAGTGCAATCTATTATTTTAAATGGAAGATGACCAATGATTGAATTGATACATATCCCTGAAAAGAGGTAATATTTCTCAGAATGACTGTTGTACCTAGTCACTACTATAATCCAGGTATTTGCTGTCCCTACAGAAACACATATCATAATAACAAATGCCTTTAATTCCTTATTTTTAAAGAAATGTAGATGCTAATGAGTCTAGGGGGAAAGGTAGTGTTCTTTTTCTCTTTTAAAGATAAACTGGTCTTCCAACCACAAGTAAGATTCTTTTACCCTTTATGCAGCATATGGCCTTAGAGGTAATACATCTCTAGAATAAAGTAACATAGTTGTCTCTCGATAGAATCCAAGTTAATGTAGTTTTGTTTCAAATGAGCTCTTTCTCTAAAAAAAAAAGCCTTCTAAATAGTTCTAGTAGGACCAAGTGTAAGTAATGATATAATTACATATCTTAATTAAAATTGGAATGGTTGTGTTGAATGATACTCTTATGATTATATACAAATTAATCTAAATTTCAATTATAAAATGATATAAATTTATTTAATCTTTGAATATAGGAAACTTGCCCGCCTTATTTAAAAAAAGACAAATTTCTAAATGACATATAAATTACTCAGATTTCAGCAGCTTCCCACTTGTTATATAATAGAGGTATGTATCTAAATTTGAAAAATCAAGTGTTAAATTGAAAAACAAAAATAATTTTTTTTAACTCTAAAATGTATGCATATTAGAAGAGGTATGTTGCTCAAGTTTTCTGGATAAATGTTCTCTCCTCAGCCTTTTCTTTTCTGTGTGTAATCACAGCTTGATTGCTATTAAGTCTTTCTAGATAATATGGTTTTTTATTCTTTTGCTTGAAAATAGGATTGACAAACATTTTATACGGCACAATGCACTTCATAGTTAAATGACCAGCAAGACTTCATCAGCTATAAATAGAAACCAAGGAGTGATTAGCAAACTGATTCAGCCAGTGGGTGATATCTAGAGGTAATCATGCCCTTGTTAAAGATGATGGATTACTAATATTTAATTTTTGTATATAACAGTAGCAAGAATATTACCTATATATTACATGATATAATAACTAAAATGTGTTAAGGTATAAAACCACAATGATAAATATATGTATTTTTGAGATAATCTAAGTATTACAAATAATTTAAGTTTGAACATTAATATATATTCATTTTTGACAGACAAGCTAGAGCAAGCATCAAAAAGTAAAAGCCATAGTAGAAAACCTAAAATTAAATAATTGTTTCTCTTAAGCAAGAGATCTGCACATTGCGATCAACTTCCATTAGTTTCTTTTTACCATTTTAAGAGTTGGTTAATATGATGACTCACTTTTTGTGGAAAAGAATCACTGCTCTATGAGATCATATTCTCTAAAAGTCACCACTGACTGCCTAAAACTTTAGAACGTGCTTGTAATTAACTTTATTACAGTGAACTATACTTATCTACTTATCTACTTATGTGTTAGTATTTCTTACTGGATTAATTTGAAAGTTTGTGGTATAATTTAGATAAAACTATAGGGATTTGTCTCTTACGAAGAAAAAAGAGTTTAATGATTAAAGACATCCTTATCTAGAGTTTTACCAGATATGAATCTTACCACTTTTCAGCTAGGTGAACATGACAAGTCATTTCATGTTTCTTTCTCTTGGTTTCCTCACCAGGAATGGGTTTAATTATAGTATCTCCCTTATGTGGTAGTTTTTGGATTGGGTGTTTTATTGCATATCAAATGGTTTGATGTGTTCCTAACACAAAATAAGTATTCAATAAATGTTAGTTCTTATTATAAACTATTTTGTCTATAATATAATGTGTGTCACAAAGTAAATAGTTAATATTTTAGAATTAATTCCTAGATATATGGATAACTGGATGCATGACAGCAATCTAAAAGAGCAGTACTTATTAAAGTTCAGATATTTTACCAAAAAAATGTTATTCATTTAGTTCAATACATATCTTATTTTAAAGATCTATCAAATACATTTAGAAATGTTTTGGTGCACAACTAACTTTGATGAATTATATTGATCCCATTTTGCTAGAGGGTTAGAATAAAAACTTCAAGTAAAATCCCAGAAATAACTCATATCAAATGCAAATCATTTGAAAACTAATACTATGGTTTAACAGCAACAATTATTAAAAATACTAGTATAGCAATAACTATTAATTTTTTAATCATTATTGAAATGAGAGGAACAATTAGGCCCACAGCTCTCTTCCTATGTTTTTTGGTCTATTTGACTATATAACTAGAAATATGAAAAAGCTTAGCTCCTTAATCAGTCGGTTTATTTTTTATTTTTTTTGATTTAATGAATATTTTTCACATGATATTTTGGCTATATTTAGAAATATGCTTGAAATATCTTTGATATTGACCTTTGTGGGAAAGCTTTAACCCTAATATTCAGACAGTACAATGCTCCTAAATGAAGCAAGCGTTTAACACATTATAAAATAGTTGGTTTTATTTAATCCAATATTATTATAGAATGATGCTGTCCTGAATTTCATTCATTTAAAGTGGTTACTCTGTAATTCTAATGAAGCTTTTAGAAATCATTTAACCAGATTGTACATAAGATAACATCAAGGCTAATGTTTGTATTTTAATTAAATGTATGATCACAAATTAAGTTGTGCCCTGGCTGAGAATATAACATATCATAAGGGAACAGCCCATCTATTTTCTACTTTAATTGCAAAACTTTTGTTTGAATGACTAAAAATAACCTACAGATGAAAACCTATGCCAATCTCAATAATACAATAGGAAAAATATTTTCTCTATAGATTACTACACTTTTAATGGTTAGTAAATTAGAATGCATTTCAGAGGTAATATAGAAGACAGCCTGAACCAGATATTATTCCTCAATAGAATAGTTTAACAAGAAGGCAAGCTATATTTCATCATACTGCACATTATTACAATGAGCCTTATCAGGGTTGGAAGCAGCAAATTTCCATATCCTTTTAATCACTGGCCTCCATGCTGAGGCAGTCAGTACGGGTGGAGCAGCCACCGGCAATGCTGTATGCTCTTCACCTCATTTACTCAGCAAATGCTTTACCCAGGGAACAATAACATTAGCCAGCAGGGATGACAATTTAAACCTACCAATACAAATGGGGATCCTAAGGCTTTCATTCAATTCCTTCGTTGCAGATTGCCTTAGATCCTATTTAATTACATCCTTTCTTCCCACTCACTTCTGAGCAATGAAAAACTGAAACTGGGAAGAAAAGATAATAGTCGCCATTAGATTTTGACTTCACTCTCAAAATCAGTTAGGAGTATGGGTAAAGAGAGTCAGGAGACTAAAAATTTATTTTTCTCTCTGTTTCTACCCTAACTCCTGGCTACCATCCACTCATCCTTTAGGTCCAGGTTATTTTTTTCTCTTTCCAGGAAGCATTCACTGCTCACCCAATTAGTTAATTTCTCCCCACTCCCACTCCCATATGCTTTTATAGAACTCTAAGCCTGCCCATTTTTGCTACTGTTAAAATTAAAATTTAAACAAAAAAGAACTAAAATTAAATAACCTTGGGTGTAGTTAATTATTGAATGACTGTCTTTCTCACTAAACTATAAGCCCTGTGACAGCATGACAGTTTCTGTTATTTCACTGATAACAACAAAGCACTTACAATAGTGTCTAATATATGTCTAGTAGGTGTGCAATAAAGATTTTTCAGATAAATAAGTGAATGAGCAAACTCATTTATGTCCATTTTAAAAAGTCTCAATTTTATCTACCAAGTACAATAGATATGATAAAAAGATACAAGAATAACATACACTAAAACCTCTATCTTAGAACATTTATTTCCAACATCATCAATTCAGATGCTATTGGAGGAAATTCTCACTGCGTTAAACTGCTATAAAATTATATAATTAAGAGATAACATAAATTGGAAACCCTGATTTTTTAAGGTGCTAAATGAGAATCAGAATTCAATGATTCGCTCACACATAACTTTAACCATACAGCAAATATACCATATTTTAAAACATTTAGATTCTATGGTAATATAGAGGAATGGACTCGTACTCTAATGAGGATAGATTTTGCAGAATTTTTTTCAATTTTTACAATTATTTGGCACCTTCTTACCATCTTGAATTTTTCTCTTATCAAGGAACTTAATCTTTCTTACAACGTTAAATATGTTGTCTTTCATCAGTTTCACAATTAGGTAATCTTAATTAATTTATGGTGAAAATTTCCTGTAAAAATTCAGCACTATTATGGTGATCATTTCCAGGAAAGGTGATAAAACTCCTTAATGGGTATTTTAGTAATCTTTCATCTTCAGAGTTCTTTTTTATATAGAAAGACATGACTGAATTTATCCAGGTAATATCACTACTCTTTTTCCTTTGTACAATTCCTTCAGTAATTTATAATAAGCCAAATATATTCGCTTAAAAACTGGAGGCAAATAGATTCAGGGTTGAAAAGAATGCAAAACTCTATGGAGGTAAGATTGAGAGAATTCATAGAAAAAACTATGGTTTTGAAAATATCAAAGAAGCTTTTAATTTATTTAAACAAATGCATTGAATTTATTTTTCTACAAGATGATAGTTATTTCTATCTTTAGTGAATTAAAGTTTATGAAAATACTAGTGTAAAATTGTATAGCCAGTTAGGGAAAGGATAACAGAGACTGACTGAGGCCAGATTGAAATACTTGTGGCATTCCTCCTTTAGTCTACCCATTCATACCTAAGATCATGTGGAGGAGAAAAAAAATTTAAAATTCCCTAGTCTCAGGTATGGAAAAATAGAAAGACAGAACAAAAAAATAAAAAAAATAAAAAATAAAACTATAAAGAGTGAAAAACTTTTATTTTTATGAAATAA
Organism: Pteropus alecto; assembly: GCF_000325575.1. Classification (NCBI taxonomy): domain Eukaryota; kingdom Metazoa; phylum Chordata; class Mammalia; order Chiroptera; family Pteropodidae; genus Pteropus; species Pteropus alecto. The sequence continues at coordinate 19,652,933 of NW_006442484.1, forward strand.
TAAAACAAAATATACATTATTACATTTGAGAACCTAGCTAAAATCAAACTTTCTAGGAAAATTTAATATGTTAAATGAAAAAATAAGAAATAAATAATGCAAATAAACCATTAACATAAAATAATTTGAAATGACAATCATGGCTCTACCCCAGATTCCCCACAAAATCTCCAAATCTTCTAAATATATTTTACTATAACTTTTGGAACAGGTTATCTCTAAATTAAATAAATTATTCTAAAAAAGGGGAAGGGAAGCTATCTCTTTGAATTTAAACCAGGTGGAGACAGTACAAAAAAAATTTAAATGATGGGTATATTTAATTTATAAACAGAGTTATAAAAATCCTAACTATAATAATATTTAACCTAATCTAACAATGTATTAAAATAATATGATATGATTAAGTGGAATTTACTTCGAGTTATTTAATGTCAAAAAATCTATCATTGCAATTATCTATGTTAGTGAACTAAAGTAAAACATAATTGTATTATCACTTGCTGTGACATTAAAAGTTGTTGATAATATACAATATGTTTTAATTATAAAAATGGAAACTTAAAAATCTAAGAATGGCATTTTTCTTAACTAGAAGAATAGATTGTTACTTATAAAGTTCTATAGCAAATGTAATATTCAGAGAATATGTTAAGTAGCTAGTCAGACATAGAGTTATATAGCATTCAAGTGTCAATCAAAATGACTTCACTTGCCAGTAACCTAAGAATATCTTTGTAACTACCCATCACAGCCCCAAATATAAAGCAAATCTCTTCCTTCCTGGGGTTACAGCTCTCCATCTTCCCTGGCTGGAACCCATACTCACTCTTAGGGATACGTAACCTCATTTCTACATGGTTAGCCAGTTTTAGGGTTGACCTGCCTTCTACCTCATAATGTACTTTTAATAAACAAATATTTCTCATATTCACTGAGTTGAAATTCATTTTTTCAGCAGTGAAAAGGACCTAGAAGTGAGTGTTACTGGAATTGCGATCGCTCCAACGGTAACAAATACATTTTTGATATAATTCTTTGGAGGTTGAAGATAAGATGAGGATGCTTCTTATCACTATAAATATTCATGAGCTACATAAGGTTCTAGCTAACTTTATAAGACAAGAAAAAGAAAAATGGCAAACAAAACAAAAGATGTGACTGATTTTGGTTCTGGTTTTTTTTGTTTGTTTCATTTTGCAAATTATACGATCACTTATATAGAAAAACCTACGGGAATACATTTTAAAAACATATTCAAATTATTGTGATAATTCAACAAGTTTGTGAGATTATAAAATGAAATTACAGCCAAAATCAATTACTACAGTTTCTAGAAAATAAGATTCCATTTATCCTAACAGCAAAACATATGCTTTAGGATTAGCCTAACAATCAATACACAAGGCCATTGTAAATAAACTTTTAAATAGTGCTGAATAGGTAGAAAGATATATTTGTTCATGAATGATGTGACTAAATACTATGAAAAGCTAAATTCTCATCAAAGCAATTTATTAATCAAATTCAACTTCAACTTCAAAATACCAAGTTTTTTGAAACTTGAAAATCTATTTAACAACAAAAATTATGGAAGCAAATAGGTCTACAGATGGTTAAAACTACTTTTGACAAAAATTGGCAATTTTTCTCTACTAGATATGATATCGCTTAGTCACTGTATTTCAAAGAATGTAAGATAGATGCAGAAAATCATACGGTACAATAAGATGAAGTAGAAAGCCTTGCAACAGACTTGTATTCATAAGGCAATTTGATGTAGAGACTGTATTAAAAACCAGAATGGGTTATTTTGTAAACGTTAAATTAGTAAAAGATGTTAGTAAAATAAATGACTTGCTATATAGAGAAAATTCTCTATCAACAGCCTGTATGAGAAGAAGTTCCAATCCTTACCTAAATGTAAAGGTATTAACACTTAAAACATGAGGAGAATACCTTTGTGATAATAAGAGGTAGTATTTGATATATCCGAGTACGATTAAGGATTTTAATGTGATGATACAAGGTACAAACTAGAAAAGCTATTTGTAACATTTTAAATCTAACAAGGGAATGATTTATATTTATAACATAAAAGGAACACTTCGAATTAGCAAAATAAGACTTTATGTCAATATGAAATGAGCAAAATATATGGCTAATCAATTTATGAATGGAGAAGCTAAAATAGATAACAGAGGTAATCTACCTCACTAGTAAAGAAAAAAAAAAACAAAACATAACTTATAATGATAATGATAAACTCTGACTATCAAAAAGTAACAGGTAAAAATCGACTGTGAAGATTGAGAAAACAGAACCCCTCCCAAAAATGGATGCAATATATAACTAGTAAAGCTATCCTGAAGAATATCTTTCACATATATCCCATGTTAAGCAATTTCAACTCTGGGTATATACTGCAGAGGTCTCTTAGAGAGAGATTAGATGACTGTAAAGAGGGGAGATTAAATATTATGCTGGGATGTAGTCATAAACCAGATATGTCTTAGGCAAACCAAACAGAGCATCTGGGCATGCCATATACAGAAAGATATTCGTGATAACAATGTTTATGTTAGAATAGTTGGATTCAATTTAAATGTCCCTCACTAGGGAAATCTGTAAATGATGTGTGGTATATGCAAAGGCATACAATGAAATATTATCCAGGAGAAATACAACCAAAAGTATAGATCTTAAAAATAAAATACAGAAAAAAAAATGTAAGAAAGAGCATAAACTTCATAAAAATATCATTTGGCTACATTAAAAATAAATGCACTCACATGAACACTATGCATAGTTTAAAGAATATATATGTAAGTATATTAACAATTTGTGGTAGATGAAAAGAACATATACTGTAAAAATTGGAATGAATATCAATGCTAGGAGGGCAATGTGATTGGGATAGGAAAACAAGAGGAAATTATAGAACGGAATTAAAAATCAGAAGGACTTTGCATGAGCAGATGGCATAATCTACAGAGACATGGTCTTTTGCCAATTATTTTTACTTATGTCATCTAGATGCCTAGGGGAGTGCCTGGCACATAACAGGTGCTCAATTAATTTAATTGAATGAAGATTATAATAAAGTAAGTTTTGTGTGCCAAAGATCCTACAAAGGAATAATTAAAAATATATTTTTTGGTTTTCTTCATTTTACTTATATTAATTTTTAAAGCATGGTAATAAAAACACACCAAACATGATTTTGGAAGGCTGGTCTACTGATCTAACTGTTCATGTTTGTGTTAATATCAATTGTTTTAATTATTTAGGGTTTTAATGTCTTACATCTAATGCTTAACTAAATATTCTCATTATTTCTAAGTTTTTCAGTGTATTGTTTTAGGTTTTCGTGGTGTATAATCACATCGTCTACAAATAATTCTGTCTCAATTATTTCATGTCTTCTTACTTTGTCAATATTAATCGTGATGGTAGTTTTTCTTTCTTTTTTTTTTTTTGGTTATTCATGGGCAAATTATCACTAGTTTTATACATTTTATTTGTCATGTTAGCTTTGGTTTAACATAAATCTTAAACATGCCAAAGAAGTATATTATTTGCAAATTCTGAGTTTTTTTGTTTAATTAGAAACTAATTTCAGAGTTTTTTCCTTCAATTTTATCCCAACTGACTCCTAATACCTTTCTGAGGAAATACATGTTGACAATTAAAAACATCTCACAATAATCAACATGAAACATGTTATAAATGACAAAACAATGATAATTTTGCATGGAAAAATAAAATTGCCATACTAAATTTATGGCTTATGCTAAATATGACCTTGAAACACTTAAAATGAAAGAATTAAAACATTCTATATGTAATTAAATTTAACAAATACTGCAAATTTTCTACTTTTTATTAGAAAGTCAAATTTAATGATTTCATAGCCACATCAAAACTTAATAGTCAGATATTGCAAATTCTATTCTGGAAACACCAATTACAAGACTTCTCTTTAAACCTAGGATTCTAAGAAATCATAGTCAAATGATAGCCAAGACTCTAGTTGTCAATGGAGTAAATTTAGTATAAGTGAAGGTTTTGCTTTTTAGAAGAAAGCTTTTGCTAACACTGTCCCAAAACTTAATTTGGTATAGTGTACATTTCCAATAGCAAAACCCATTAATAGATCAAATATTTACTATATGTTTAGCTTCTGTGTTTACTTAATGCCAAAACTGAATGATTCATTCAATTTAGTAAAAAGGTCAAATTAGTTAACTGAATAGTTTTTCACTATTGAACCATTTGCTGTCTTTGCAAAGATTAATTATCAATCCAACACTCCCTTTGCCAGTAGAGGCCATTTTCATGCTTCTTGTTACGGTTCTGAATAAAAAGAATAAAAAAGAAATGGTACTTAGCAGAACAAACTGATTAGATCCTGGTTAATTTAAAACCTGTCACAAAGTACAGACCACATCCCAAGATTCTTTTGTGGTCTCGTGCTTTGTGACATGGACAGTATTCTGAAGAGATTTTATTTTTAATAGAATAGTTATAGAAACATCCACCATCCATAATTTTAACAATTTGAATTTGCCTCAATTTTTTTTATAATAAACTTCCTTTTTACTTTTAATATATGATTCATTTTCAGATAATATAATATTCTATACTATAATATGTATATGTAAATGTAAAAATATTTAACATATACATTTGGATATTATATATGTGTTTTGCTCCAGCACAAATTATGTATGTGTATGTATGCAAAACTAGTCCTCAAAATTCTCATTCCAGGAACAATTTAACAGCAGAAAAATAGGTCAACCTGCAAACCACTAAGAGGCACCCATTGCATATCTGTCTCCTGGTCCCAAAGTATTCACCCAGAGTGATAGAAATTTCCTGAAGCATGCACAGTTATTTTTATTTGACAAGTCTAGAATTTTTTTTTCCTCCTTAAAAATCAAAAGAATCCTACAGATGCTGACATTAAACATATTGATGGGAACTACGATCATATGTCAGACAAATATATAACTCCTTTGAGCTCTGAAAGAAGCTGACAGCATTCTCATAAAATATTAAATACTAACAATAAAATCTCTTCACAAGGAATGACAGGTTAGTAGAAAGAATCTGCAAGCCCTCAATAATGAATTTTGATTAATCAGTTAACTTGAATCCTCTTGTTCTTGCTGTTTTCAGGCTTCACGTAGGTGAACAAAAAAGACATGGAAGTCACCAGTATACATTCATGTGGCAAATGTTTGAAAGATAAAAAATGTAAAAATCCTCCTCCCAAAGGAATATATAAATAATAAATTGGCACTATTCCATTTGGCAGGAACGGAGAAGGTGAAGCAGTATCTGTTCCACTAATGGCCCCTGCCCCCACCTTCTCCCCACAAAGTCAAGAGGTTGGTCAACCTGGTCATCACAATTCCCTTATGTATATAAACACATTCCCCAAATTTCCAAACTACAGTTTGTGGATCTTTCACAAATGCTATTTTATATTCTGCTAGGTATGCTCAAGAATATTCATATTAGGCTTTATTCTATAGCTATTCCTCAAAATAAAAAATGTAGATAGCTGTGTGAAAAATTGCCAGATTAAAATATCAAAACACAGCTTGAAATGTAACACATTAGCAATGCACAAATAAAATTAGCTTTCCCAGGAAATATGCATACCAATAAAGCAGTGAAAACATCAGATGGGCATTTGAGTACCTTACTTGGTTATCTTGAAAGGCAGTACATCTGCTCCAAATTGGACAGTTTATTATTGTTTCAATTTTCAAATAAAGTCCCAAATAGCAATAAGTAACTTGTACTGATACTTAACTACATTTCACCACGTCAGTATGATTAGTCCAGTTATTGCCAGATAGATATACAGAAAGCCGCATGTTCTTGTAAACGGATTTTAAAATATGCTACATTTTCCTGATTAACAGTTCCTCCCTGGAGAGTGGAAATTGGTGTCTTCAGTACCTTTTTCTGAATTTGACATAACATACAAAGTTTGCTTTTAAAGCAGCAGCTTTAAGACTTATTTTCTCTCCAACCCCAGCACACTTGAGAGATTAGCCAAAATTCTATCAAGTAGAAATGCCCTCAAAAGTCTCATTTACACCTCTCCCCATTCAGACAGGAACCAATAAAGCAATCTTTTAAAAATGGGTTCCAGAAAAGGCAGTTCTGATAAAGTGGCCAACAGTGTAACAAGATGCATTAATCTGTATAGAATTCAACTTCAAAATCTAATAAAACTATGCAATTTTTATTAGATGGGTTCTTATCTCTAAACGCTGATCTTTTGTTAATTATAAAATACATATCTTTACATCCCGTGACCTAGGAAGTTATTAACTTGGCATTCCTTGAAACAAATATTCTTCAGGTGTATATTCAACATTTATTGCAAAGTTAGGGGATTTATTTTTTTAATAAAATTTTAATAGTAAATATTATGTAAATATAACAATTTAAAAAATATTTTGACATAAGAAAGGCAAACAAGGTAAGAATAGTTAAGATGATTTCACAGTGAAAATAGTAATGCAGCGCCTGACAATAGAAATTTTTTAAATATAAGATAAAATTATCATAAAATGTTGAGTTATAAGAAATCATTTTAGTAGTAAAGAAAGAGACAAATAGGTTAATAGAACAGAATAGAAGTGAGAAGAGGCTCACATATATGCAAGGAAAAATAATGTACATATCAGAGGAAATTTTAGGTCATTTGGGAAAATAAAGTTTATTCCATAGAGAGTATTGGTTTCACTAGCTAGCTGTTCCTTACTTTAAAAGCATAAGTAAAGCCAAACCACACAAAAATGTTATAAATGGGTCAAATGTTTTAATAAAACAAAACAAATTAAAAATATTAAAAGAATACTGGAACATATACTATTTTAAAAAAATTTTATAGAAGAGAAAGATGTTCCAAATATAATTTAAAAAAATAAACCTTGAGGACAGAGTCAACAATGAATATGTCACTTGCCATATAGGGAGGAGGCTCAGTATATATTTGTTTAATAACTGGGTAGATATTATTTTAATTCCAATTTAGGCAGTATAGAGATATTCTATTATGGAATGTATAAATAAGAAAATAAGAAAAAATAATTGTAGGCTGCTTCCATAGAAACATGCATCAAAAATATATGCTTTTTAAATTATATAAATATTATTATCTCTGGTGATTGTTAGCCTCCTATCCAAAGAACAAATAAAATAAAAAAATAAACTCATATATTTAAAATTTATAGATTCTACCAAGCTCTTTTTTCTTCGAATCTTAGTAATAAGACTTGTAAATATTGAAAGAGGATAATACCTTGTAATATCTAGGGTATCTGGATTGTATTTGCATTGCAAAGAGTATGTTCTTTGAAAATCTGACTGTCACCACCATTTATCAAAATACAATAGTTATGAAAGATCATGTGATATAAAAAAGAATAGTGAAATGTACCTTAATTGTTAAGACTGAATTTCAGTTTTGCCTGTTCGGTTTAGTTTAGTGTTTTGTCAAGTTGTACAGATAAATGTTTTGTGTATTTTCAAGTACTCTTCAAAGAAAAGCATTACTTTTCTTGCCCTTAGGGAAACATTTAAAGTGTACATGCCTGTTGCAAAGTCTCAGTGTCCTTATCAAGGCCAAGAAAAAAAATTTCTCCCAAAGTTAAAAATCAATGCAAATTCTATTTATCCATTAGAGTTTAGTGTCAATGGGCTTCTTATTTAAGCTAAAGTTTTGCCTTATTTAAAAAAATCAATGTGGAGTTATGCTTTTATCAAATGAGCTGATAAAAATGAATGAGGAAGCCAATATAAAATGGCATCTTTATCATATAAATATACAAGTTTAATAGTGAACACAAGTAGAAGAGAATATTATCTAATAAGTATAAAATATGAAGATATTTTGAGTATATATGTGTATAAATAGATATAAATCTGTCTGTCTATCTATCTATCTATCATCTATCTATCTATCTATCTATCCATCCATCTAGAATGTCTTTGGTTTGAATATTCCAATTCTCAAAGGCATGGAGCAGTACATGTTTGCAAGAGCTAAGACAGCTATTATGATTATCATAATTAAAAAAAGTCCAGGTTATTTATAAGATAATACAAGGAAATGAAATTCATTATCCTGCAATGTATGCAACAAACCATTAAACACAGCAATAAAATCAATTGGCACAAAAAGAAATGCAATTATGTTACATTCATGTAAACCCTTCAGTGAACTAATTTCTAAATATCAATCATGACTGATACTCATCATATAAACATCAAAGAAGAACTTTTATTTTTAAAAAGCATCAACAAGTTCCCAATATCTCACAAAGAGGAAAATATTAAATCAGAACATGGTCATAATTGTGGCTGGTAATCTCTAATCATCCGAATCTCAGAGCTCAATTTTGCATAACAAAAGAAAAAAAAGCAATTGCTGTTTCATCAGAAAAGGGTATTATACCATCTTGTTAAAATGCGATGGTTTATTTCTAATTAACAATTGATTAGGTTGCATTTCAAAATTTTTCTAACACCACACATGACTAACTCATAAGCAATCAAGGCATTAGATGAAAATTAAAAGCAGGCATATTATAAAGTGTTGATGATCTACACCTGCATTACACATCTGTTGAAGTTCAATTTTCAGAAAAGATAAACTAATACTCTGTCCATCACTTTGTAATGTTAACTAAATTATGCTCTTTTTTTAATTTTAAAAATATGGGTGCCACAATATCACAAGTAGGAAAATTGAAAAAGAAAGGTCTAAAAGTAAAAGAAAAAAAATCTGAAAAAAAAACTAGAAATGGATTTTATGTAAATAAAATGAATTATAAACAATGTTACTAATATGGAGTTATTTTCCTCTTGATAACAGTTTTCAAATATATTATCTATAGTTGTTATTTTCTTTATTCTAATGTCTCAGAATTTTTTGATTGAGTGATATAAAAAAAGAGCTAAAAATAGTTGGTCCCAACCTTTGTAATTTCTGGGAAGACAGACTTCCCCAAGAAGAATATGCATAAATTTATATAAACATAAATAATGTAATAAGTAATTGATTAAGTTTGAATTGCAATTCTGTAAAGGAAGGAAAAAAATGACCTTAGTTTTTGTTTTCCAAAGGCGAGAGTGGGTGGAGGTACCAGGGAAAAAGTGGGGTTAACCCACTCTTTCATCTACTTGACACGTTTGTATGAACTTAGACAATTGCTTCTAAACATGATTCAGCCACTCAAAGTTTCCAATAACCATTTAAGCATAGCAATTCACTAAGAATTTGAATTTTGATAGCAACAGGTATAACAGGTTTTCTTTGAATTCTGCTGTTTATTAACAAAATTGCCTCTTCAGGACAGTGAATTTTTTCTGTCAAGCGCTTTAGTGGGATAAGATATCCAAATCTGGAAAATAAAATTGTGGAGCTTGGCCTAACAGAGTTAAGATAATTGGCATATTGAAGTATAATCCTGGAGAGAGATTCTAGCAGAGGCTAGTGGGAAGAAAGCCAAGAGCAAAAGGCACTGTGATACCAAAAATTCCAATAAAATCTGTTAAACTCATAAATACTGTGTGCGAGTGATTTTCAGTGGTGAACATTTAAAAGGAGGCTGACTTGATATCAGACATTTTGTGATATAAAACTGAAATGACATTCTAAGAACAATCCTATGCCACCTGTTCCATCCTCTGTTTGGGACTGGCAGAAATTGTTTGAGGTTTTTGGATTTACTCTGGCCATAGTGTGGAGAAATTAAAGCAAAATCACAAAAAGCAGGCAATTACTCCCTCCTTTCACTACCAAACAATTAAGTCTGGGTTTTGAAAATCATTTGTAATATTAGTTCTTGGTATAGAATAACTACTCCAAAAATACTTGTGGAATAATGACTAAAGAAAATACAGAAAGAATCTGCATTCATGACAACTGGCAAGATAAAGGATCTCATGTTAATTTATCTTTAAAGTAAAAATAATTACTAATAATAATATTTTATAACATAAATTAAAATCAGTTTAAACAAAATAAGACACCAATAGAATTCGCATAAAATACCTAGACGTCTGAACTGAAGGTACTATGTAAATAAAATGACAATTACCTTAAGTGCCTCCCTTGCTCATCCAAAATAGAATTTGCTTAAACTATGTAGAAACAAATATCATATATGAAAAATGTCTCCTAGTGCTAAATGTTTTTCATTTTATGCAACTTTCTTGAATTACATTTGGTGTATTTACAAATATATGTCAAAGCTTCTTAGATATTGGCAAAAGAAAAGTACAGCTTATCCAAAAAACATCCGTTTATATAAAATGTACAAATTGCTGCTCAGAAATGAAATAATTTTATTCTAGCAATTTCATAGTCTAAAAGTTTCAAAATATAGCTGGGATCTCAAAGTGATCATCTGATTCAGCATTTACACATTAGTTTGTTAAACTATTCTAGACAGTAGGAAGCCCACTTACTCTTTTGTATTTGCGCTTCCGCAAAAAGAATCCTACATTTCTAATGGATAACCACTATTAAACATATTTCACCTAGCAACCATCGAAGTGTTTGAAATTAATAAATAATCACTCCCCAGATACTACTTCTCAAAGATGAACACAAATTCTTCAGCGCTTCCCTCACAAAACCAAGTTATCTAGTCTTTATCTATGTTACTATTCTCTGGAGATCAGATTTCTTTTCTTACATTTTTTTCAAAGTGAAAACACAGGGCACACAAAACAGCAAAATAGGCAAGATGATACAAATTAGAATAGAGAGTAGATCATATTACTAAATGGATTTCACTTCTTTCATAGTAGCACCCATAATGCAGACTTGGGTACATCTTGAGGTTTCTGTTGAAAATTAGATCTTGTTCCTCATTTCAATAATTGTTATTTTTTGTTAAACCTGGCATTTTGTTCAAGTTTACAATTACATAGATATGTATGTATGTATGTATGTGTGTGTGTGTGTGTGTGTGTGTGTGTGTGTGCGCGCGCGCGCGCGCGGGTATATGTATATATATAACTAAGATATTTAAATTGTCTTAGTGTGATAGAATATAGGAAGAGCTTGAAGCCAGTGGGGCTTGGTTTTGAATCCCCCTGCTAGTTGTATGGCCTAGGCTACAATTTCCTCAATTGCAAAACAGAAAAGTTATTTTCTATATTTCTAGATTATTTGTAGGGCTGTCTTGGAAGCTATATATATATATAGCTTATATATGTATTATTTAATACATGGCCTATAATGTAATAGCCATTCAACTAGAGTTAGTTTTCTACCCTAAATTTCTTCTTCCTGATCACTGGTTAGAAATATGAAAGTCAACCTTCATGTTTCTTCTTCCAGTTGTTTTTCCTTGTCTTCCCCATTATCTCAAGCCTTCATTAGTATACAATTGTAATATTGCATTAAATTCCTAACTAGTTTTCATTCCTCAATTCTCTTCCCTCCCCATTTTACAAAACGCAAATCATTTCCAGACTCTAAAAAAAAGTAGAACAAAACAACCTTGCAAATAAGTATTATTTTCTACCGAGTAAAGTTCAAGTTCCTCGGCATTATGAAAGGCCTTCATAGCCCCTGCCTATTTTTTTCAGACTTACATGGCACTGGTCTTCTCTGCACCCCATCATGGGAAAATATTCTTCACCTGCTACTGTGTACATTTAAAGCCTACCTCAAGTGTTACTTTAATCCTTTTCCTTGTCCCAGAGGAAAATAAGCCATTTCCCATTCTGTCCTATTTGTATTATTAAATGTAAACTAAATTATTATTTGTACATAGATCTTCCATACTATATTTGAGACCCTTAAATATAAAATCCAGATTAAAAAAAAAAAAAAAAACTTAACTTTTTATTCCCTAGAACAATACCTGGCTCACAGTAAAGTAAAATAAATAAAATAAATAATAAAATAATAAAATAAAATAACATAAAATATAAAATAAAATATAAAATAAAATAAAATAAAAATACAATATTAGTCAAATTTTTGGCAAGCCATTATTTAGACATCTAATTGTGAAATATAGTTAGAAATGACCCGAGTAGGTAACTTAATTCATGTCCTTCCACCAATTTTGGCTATACCTTTATCGTTTCACAGTATCTTCTATTTAGGATAACCAAGAAAAAAATGGGCATCATATTTTGACTGTCAAGTTTTAGTTACTCAGATTCTTTGGGTAGCTTTTCTTAATTTCATTTACCCTCATTATCATGTAGAATTGATCAATTTTTTTTTTTTTTGCATCTGCAGTGCAATTTCTATGGATTTTTATCTTATAAACTTCCATAACTTATAGCATCTATTTATTTATATATCCATTTCTTCTTTCTTTATTACAAATATCTTAAAGTTATAAACCACTTGTCATTTGAATCTTAAATGATTAGCACCTTGCCTGACACTAATGACTTAATAAATGCTAGTTAAATGAATTCACACTGATTTCAATTCAAATCTACAAAGACAGATCTAAAATCGATGTAGAATCAAATGCAAATATAGAAGTAGACACAAGCTTAAGGGTAAATTTCCTATCTCCTTTTCTTACTCAGAGAACTTATTAATAGAATATTGCTGTTATTTTTACTTTGGATGTTGGCTTGGCACATTGTCCTATACTAATAACAACATTAATAATAATAAATGCACATCAATTTCTCAACATGTAATAAATCATGTGCCAGTAAATATATCAGGCACTGCACTATGCGCTTTGCATGCTGTTACCAACAAATCGGTACTACAGTTTGTCATCTACCTTTATGGATGAGGAATCTGATGTTTAAGAGATTAACAAAATTTCTCAAGATGACATAACTATAAGAAATGAAGATAATTATTAGCATCACAACAATAAATAGTAGAGAGAGGAAAAACAACCAAAGGTGGTGATCAGAGGCAGACAAAAAATTAGGAAGAATAAAGGAGAGAGAGGAGAGAATATCAGAAAAAGCCCCCAGACTAATTCTAGCAGAACGATCACTCATTCAAGATTATCTTCTCTTTATCTTCTTATGGCTAATTTCATTAATTTGCTGTAATTTAAATCTTTCTTTTTTTTGCTTTTCAAAACTTTTCATAACCTTGAGCTTATTATAAAAAGACACAATGAAAACAAATAAAATCTGAAATAAAATGTTTTTTCTTCAAACAATTATTTTTCCTTTAAATGTTCCTAATATTTATTGTTATGTTGTCTTCCATTTTGTTTGTTCACTTTATTAATTTTAAATATGTTGCACTGCATCCTGGCGTCAGATAGGAGCTAGTAACCTCATCATTACTCTTTCTCCTTACATCTCTAGCTCCTGAAAATATTCTGGGAGCCGACTGAAAATACTGTGCTATCATCTCAGTATTCCAAGGCCACAAACACGTCAATATATTCATATTTAAACTAAAGATCACAGAAAATAAAATTCCCTTTTGGTTTCTCTTAAACATGAAAAATATTAATAACTTAGGAATGGAAATGCAACATTTTGTCCTCATATGGTTTTCTAATTTAGTTTATAACTTGTGTAGGGGTAGAGAACTAGAACTGGAGATTTGAAAAGTATATTTTCAGTTATGGATATCACTTCCAAACCATGATGGTAGAAAAGTGAATTTGGCAGATGTTTTGAGTGAGATTCTTTTTTTCTACATTCTTCTCACTTGCAATGTGTAGTACTTAACCATCCTTTTCATTTTAGAATAAGAACATAATGCTTTATAATATTAGAATTTATAGCTAAATGCCAAGTAGGCTTTTGTTTCTCATTTCTGTTTATTTTCTTAAAAACCAACAAACTGTCTTATTCATATATTATATATGTCTTGAAACCAGTACTCTAATTCTATAATAATGCTGCATTCCCATAATTTAGCCCATTACTCAATTTACCCTGCATATTAATGCCTGCTGAGATTTTTAATGACAAATATCCATGTACCCTTTGAGGCGGGAGAAGAAAACTGTAAAATTTAAAAAGAAATTTAGATGATCTTTTGAAAATAAGATTTTTTTTAAATCGTGCTCCAATTTTTACCACTGTCCCAAAAGTTAGCTATTTTTCCAGGAAGGCTTTATTTTCTGTACTTTTAGGTTTTATAGTGAATACATGCCAGATACTTATATAATTCTACCATATTGATGGAATTATTTATCTTGGCTGTAAAAATTCAAAGTAAATCAATTATTTAATTCATTAAGCTTTCTAGAAAGTCTTAGTTAGATCTTTTAAGAAGGCAAGGAGAAGCAATTTAGTTTTACTGTTCTTCTTCCTACCACTTGCAAACCATCTATATTTCAAAACTGAGCCACTTTTCTAGTTAATGAAGTTAATGAGTTCATCGTGTTGTGCAATTCACAATGTAAAATAATGAAATCAAGAGATGATATGGAATATTCCTGATGTTCATTAATATTAAATGTTAAAAAATAATTAGAAGGTAAAATAGAAATATAAATAAAAATAATGAACACTAAGAAAAACGTTTGCATGGAAATATATCATTTTTAAGAAGCTTGTCCAGAGAAAATTATAGAAAACATTTCTATAGTAATTATAATTTTCCAGGGCATTTTGATATGTGTCATCATATTTTATCTTCACATCAACCTGATACAAAAAATATTCTTTAGATTCTACAGGTAAAAAAATCACCAAGGTAAATAAAGACTGACCTAGTCTATATGCTACATATGTTTTTGGTATATTCTTCTTTTCTCTTTTTCTTACTACATTATTTCCTTCCCATTTCAAATATTGCTTCCCATACCACACAATACTTCTCTCTGTTTTCCTCTAGGTAAATAGATTTTATTTAATGTGCTCTAAAAAAATAACATTGTATACAGTCAATTTTAAAATAACATTTAAAACATTTCAAAGTGGATAAAAATTCAGAATAAGAAATATCTAGTAATTTGAATTTTTTCATTCACATCACTAAAAGCAGTTTTCATCAAAGTTCTGCCTTTGGCCCTTTTTGTCAAGCTCATCTACTACAGATTTCAACTGCCTTCTCTTCACAAAGGCCCCCCAAACCCTCTCTTCTTAAGTCCTAATTCCTCTTTCTTGGGTCCTAAATCTATATGACTTTATCTGGAAATATATTAGAGACTCACATTCAACCTATACTAAAGAGTATTAAGTAATTTAGGTCTCACAGCATGACATTTCTGTATTTGGCAGATGGTGTGACAATTCCCCCACTACCCAGAGTTGCAAACCACTCCAGTTCAAGCAACCAAGACTTCTCAATTGTATGGCCAGATCGTTTCCTCATTCTCTTTCCAATTGCCATTAACAGAGTTTTCACCAGCCATATGTAGACAATCAAAAATTGTGGTAGAAGAAGGCAAAGAAGGACCAAATTAGAGTTGTCTCTCATTATTTCTCAATTGCTACATATATAAATATATAAAACTCTTAATGGAAAAACAAAATTATAGACTCTTAGTGTTGACCTACATTATGTTTTCATATCATAACTTATCCATAAGTTAAACATGTATAATCCTACATATAAAATGCCTATGTTGATAGCTGTACAATCATAAACAAACAAAAAAAAACTAACTTGAAAATGAATACAAACTAAAGTGCAAAACTATCTTTTAAAATAATACTAATACAATGTGCAAAACAATATGTTGCTAAAACAAAAGCTCACCTTGAGATGAGAATATCAATTAGCTAGCATACTATAAATTTTCTTGAGTTTATAAGCATACGCCACCTTGTGTCTCTCCAATTTCTCTATCAAAACTTATCTGAAACTTTGTCCATGATGCATTAATAATACATTAACTCCAATGCTGTAGATTCTTGTACAACATTGACTAGAGTTGGATCCTGATGTTATCATAAACACCAATACAATTCTAGCCACTGATATCATATGGAAATATTTGGTTATAATATGGCCAAACCAATGTTGAAATGAAATTATGTTAATTTTGAGATTGGAACAGAAATGAAAACACACAATTGAAGGATTCTCTTAGAGATTATATCCACTACCCCATTGCTAGTCTGCAGAGCAATGTATGAGAAACCCAAGTTTATATTTCTTTAATAGCACCTTGATATTTCTTATCATCATCACAATAAATGGTAACAGATGACTCCACAATGTATGAATATACTTTTCTATTCCTGAGCTTTCTCCCATGTATTGAGCTTTGTCATTCTTTGTACCTTAAGTATGGTGGTGAGCTTAATTTCTTTGTATTTTATTTGTTTCACTTTATTTGTTTCCTATCCTACCTACTGGATTAGAGTTACTTTTAGCATTAGTTTAAATATTTATATATTTAGTTTAAATATTCATATTTGAACTCCTGTAGCATCAAATCGTGCTTTGTATTGGTTAGGTGTTTGGCTATGAATTCATTCATTTTACATACATTGAGTTCCTTAAATATTCACTGAGCATAGTAGTGGGCAAATTATATACTTAGAAACAAATATAAAGCAAATATACGACAAAAATAAAGGCTAGAAAGGAGAGTGCCAAAGAGGTTACTTTAGTTAGGGGAGGGAAGACCTGGCTGAGAAGAGGGCACATGAGCTGAGATCAGACTCTAACTTCAGCTTAAAATTTTATTTATAACATTCATTTGTCAATTATTTTTATTTCATAGTTTATTATATCATCAAATAATCATATCAACAGTGTGGCTGGGTACCAATTTTGCCCATTTGATAGATGATGAAACTGAGTCTTATAGAGATGTATCAAGGTAATATTCAGAAGCATTAGCAAGTAGCTGCAAATTGTTCAGCTGTCAATCAAACCTAAACCTAGCTGACTCTAAATTTCATTTCCTTCCCACTATACTACACCATCTTCCAGTATTTTGAAACTTCATCAAATGTTGGTGTGATGGAACACTT
Source organism: Pteropus alecto (assembly GCF_000325575.1). NCBI lineage: Eukaryota > Metazoa > Chordata > Mammalia > Chiroptera > Pteropodidae > Pteropus > Pteropus alecto. The sequence continues at coordinate 19,669,868 of NW_006442484.1, forward strand.
AGTACTTTCATAACAAATAATGAACTTACAAGAGAGGAAGACGACTATCAAAAACGTTAAATACAATATTTGTCTTAACCTAAAGTGGCAAAGTTGTCAATCTATTTTAATATAAATATATAACCCTAGTTTAGGTAACTCATAATTTCCAAATGGAAACAGCTGTCAACAAGGAAAGAATTTCAGTTTCAATACTGACATTGAACATCAATGTTTTGGTTAAACAACAAATACAGCACCAATGAAAAACTATGTTTAGATTATGCAATCAAGTGTAAGAAAAATCTTTCTGACCAGGCCCAAGCATAAATGATGGGTCATATAATTATTGTGAATGACCAAAAAGTTAGTAGGATTTGTTTGTGCTAAAGAATCAAATTGCATTTGAATTCATTTAAAATAGTCCTGTTGAGATTAATGCTAATAATTAAATTCCAAAGTTCATGGAACAATAGAAACTACTTTTAATACCCTAGGATTAGAAATGTGTATTTTGTTTAGTATAAAATGTGTCTGCTTTAATAAAACATGTTCATAAATATCACAACACTAATATTTATATTACTGTCTCACTCAGTTCCTTGGAGATCTAAATCAAGGCCCAGGACAAGCTGGAAAATAGTTCAGTCAGCAATGTGCACTCAACAATGGTGTTCAAACATTGTTAAAATAAGAAGGCGTTGTTCCTTCTACACAACCTCATTTGTTTTATGTTACAATCACGAGGAAAAAAACTTGTTAAACAGGAGAAATGTGGTGGTATATTATTACTATAGCACATGTTAAAACATGGAATTTCTTTATTTCTTTATATTTGTAGTATTTATAGGTCACCTTCTTTTGCTAATGAAAATCTGGATCATTGAAATAATGCAGACTATCTATTTTACATACAAAACACTACCCTTCCACAGACTGAAAAATTCCTCGCAAGAGAGGTATTATCTTTCCTGTGACCAAGATCTTCTTGCCTCCCATTGTTTTGTTTTTTTTTCCCTCTGCATTATGTCTCTCCTTAACCACTCTATTTCATAATTAATTATAATCAGAACTACATCTTCCAAGGGATTTAAGAAAAGATGTATTAGAACTTATCAAGAGTATATCATCTAGGTAGAAGTTTATTCCAAAAATGAGAGTGGAAGAAAGGAATGGGAAAATTAAATTGTTGAATGTTTAGTAAGTACTGTGCTAAAACTCTTACATATATATTCCTCCATTTAATTCCAAACTTATCCTGTGAGACAGATATTATTTTCATTTTTCAGATGGAGACCTGACACTCAGAGAGGTTAAATGACTGTATGCAAGGTCATACTAGGAAGACGTGGCAGAACTTAAATGTGAACTTAGATCTCAGAATTCAGGTTTTTCCCCTATATTGTCTTCCAATAAAATGTGGTGTGTTGTTTTGGATTTGACTCAACTCAAATTTTCTGGTACAGTGGATATAAATGTAAAATTGTCCCATTTGGGCTCCAGCATTTCTGAGAATGAAGAATAATTGTTCATTTGATTCCACTGATAAGGGTTGAGAACAGGAACAGGTGCATAGTCTTGTCCATGAGACCATGACTCTGTCCACAGAGACAGTTCTGTCAAAATTTCAAAATATTACCTTTATATAAAAGAGAAATTCCTTATCTCAGCAATTATAGAGACCATTCTTCTTCCATTCCTTAAGTTTTCACAGAGAAAAATCTAAAAATGGGGAAAGAATAAAAAACGTTTTTCCTCACTTCTGTGTTGCTAATGTCTCTCTATAGCCTAAAACTTCTTGGTATTTTTCTAGTTGATATAGTTGGTTATACAAAAATAATATTTTAAGGTATTTGTGAAGAAGAATAAACTATAGAGGTAAAAATAACTACACAATTTTATAGATTCTAAAATATATTAGTTGATAACAATATAAAGAGGTCAGAATCTTCAAAATTCATTTACATATAATAAAACTGATATCTGCAGAGGAGATGTCACTTGTTCATAAAAGCTACAACATGACAGGACAGTAATTCCAGTGCCTGAACTTTAAATTATGGAAACATCTAAGTGTCCATCAATGAATAAATGGATAAAAAGATGTAATATAAATATGCATGAAATATTATTCAGCCATGAGAAAGAAGGAAATCCTACCATTTGTGACAACATGGATGGCCATTATACTAATGAAATAAGCTAGACAGGGAAAGACAGATGCTGTATGGTATTATTTATATGTGGAATCTAAAATAAAAAAAGATAAATATGTGAAGCCATGAATGTGTTAATTAACTATATGAGGAAATACTCTCATCATGTATGTATGTGTGTATATATATATATATCGAATCACCATGATGTACACTTTAAATATCTTATAATATTATATGTTAATTATACCTCAGTAAAGCT